>NC_133120.1:73808364-74108364 GCF_033568475.1 Henckelia pumila | reverse complement strand
ATTTCTATCTGTAAAATCTATTCATAAATATGTGAACAAGCTTAGATCATGTGTTTTGTTCGAGGCTTGAACTCATGAACATATTCATGAGCGTTATGCATGCTAATAATAATAATAATAATAATAATAATAATATAGATATGATAAAACATATCGATTTTATCATATATTAATTAAATATAAAATTATTAAATTAGGTTTGTGAATGGCCTCACAAGCTCCTGAACAACAATCTTGGCGCTTAAGCTGAGCAAATGCTTAGCTTGACTGAGCTTGACTTGAGTCAGCTGGACTCACCTTATACCCCTACTTGTGTTATAGGATTTTTTAAGCATGCCTAGAATCTTTTATTCAATATAAAATTGATCATTTTGTTTCTCAACGCAGGGCATGTTTTTGCCTTTGGGGAATCGAGACCAATGGCCATCGCAAATATGGTTCTTGGGCTTAAAGAAATTCAGATTAGAGGAGAAATCCGCACAAATGTTGATTACACTATTGATCTCTTACATGTGAGAATCTTTATATAACTAATATCAGTCTACTTTCGTATAAATAAAAGTTAATATTTAAGAACATATTTTCAGGCATTAGATTACAAGGAAAATAAAATACATACAGGATGGCTTGATAGCAGAATAGCAATGAGGGTCAGAGCAGAAAGACCCCCTTGGTATCTCTCAGTCGTCGGTGGTGCCCTTTATGTGAGTATGCAATTGCGCTAACACATACAAACACTTTAGGATAGTATTTTTTTTTCTACAAATTAATGTATTGTTTCTAAAATATCAACTCAGAAAGCGTCTGCTAGTAGTGCAGCCATGGTTTCAGAGTATGTTGGTTATCTTGAGAAAGGACAGATTCCTCCTAAGGTACATGTTCTTGTCATAGTTTTTGAGTTCTTTCTTGTTTTATTTACATCTTTACGGACTGGAACCTCTTCCACTTGCAGCATATATCATTGGTCAATTCTCAAGTTTCCCTGAATATTGAAGGCAGCAAATACACAGTAAGTTTAAGCATATAAAACCACGTGACTGCAAGCAGTTTTGCCTTATACTTTGGATATACTAGCAAGGTGCATGTGCAATGCACTCAATGAGCCTAAAATTAGATATATGTTTATTAAATGTCTAATAAATAGTACAGGTATCTGATCGACGATAGTTATAGACATAGTTTCAAACTAAACAGAAGTGATATAAAACCAGAGATCTAAAAAACATAATGTTCATATAAGATATACGTACTATTATAATCTTTTGTTAAGTTTTCAAAACTAAACAGAAAGAATATAAACCCAGAGCGTGATTTTCATCCAATAACTTCGAGTTTTTTTCGATCCGTTTTTTGACCAGAACCACTAAATTCAGATAACATGGTTTATTTTGATACTATAGTCTCTTACGTAGGCGTGTGTCAAGAATAAAGCATATATTACACAATTAAAATTCATATAAGCTAAAAGAAAGGAGAAACTAATGAAAAATGACCCTCGATAAATGAAAATAGGAGGAAAAAAATTTATTGCTTTCCTTTATTTTTTATTTTTTATGTTTTGTTTTTTGTTTTTTGTTTTTTGTTTTTTGTTTTTTGTTTTTTGTTTTTTGTATTTTGTTTTTTGTTTAGATAGATTTTAATGTGTGTAATATAGACTTTATTCTTATCACATTAGCCATGTAAGATAACAACATTGTCGACTAAGTAAATATTTGATAGATTTAGTGGTTTTGGGTTAAATAAAGACCAAAACGAAAAAAATCAACTTTCTTTATGGAAACCAATCTTTAACATGTTACATGACTAAAACTCGAAAAAAACCCAACTTATAAGATTAAAATTACAACTTTTGGATAAGATATTAAGCTCATATAAAACATAGATATGATAATCATTAAATCATGTATATTCTTTGAAACCACAACCCCTTCACTACAACGCTCTTGTTTTATCTTAACATTGTCAGAATTTTCTTCTCGAATGGAAAACACTTGAAAAAATGAAGTGTATATAATAATTTACATTTTTTTTATATAATTACTTGTTATTAAAAATAGGCGAATATACATGACAATCAAGAATGGTTAATAGATATATAAAAAAAACTCTTGTGGTAAAAAGATGTAGATACATTTTCTGAGGGAAGACAAAAATAGAAAATAATTTATCATTGAAAAATTTAAAAGAAATACTTCTTTAATAAAATTAGTGTGACGCCTTATAATCATCAGGTGCACATATTAATATTTCGAAAGTTAGTAAAATGTTACGTTTTAGATTTAAGCCATACAATCGTAGGTACATGACAAAATATGCACATATTTTATATAATTCAACAATTATTTAAGAATACATAACACACATTTGCACATGCATGTAACATTTCCAACCATAGAAAAGAACAAGCACAAAAACACCTCGAAAAATGAAAAGAAATTAGGAAAAAATGGTGCGACAGACAAAATGATACACATACATCTGGCATCTGCAATTCAACATAAATGGAGAAAGTAAAGAAAGGAAAACATAGAAACTAAAACTTTTGGAAAACCATATGAAAGATAGGAAGATAAACAAACAAAAGTAGATTGATTCTCAAATATTAATTAGGTCATACAAAATGTCTAGAAAACTCGTGAAAGAAAAAATTACTAAATTAGATAATGGTATATAAGAGCTTATAAAAATCAACGATAACATGAAGAAATTAAGAAGACATGTAGAATAGGGGGAAAAACCGTGTGAAACTAACGAAAGTGATATATTTATATTACATAAAATCTTTATAAATTAATAATGTTGGGACCAGACAATTTATTAATTTATAGAGTTATTAATTAATCGATAAATTAATAATTTATTATTTTAAAGAGTGCATTTTCGATCTAACCTATATATAGTAATTAAATTGGTGTAGTACTAGTAGTTTTTGTATTATTTACTAAAAAAATGTTTTTATCGATGTAAAATGGATGAGTTCACAAGTGCAAAAATTTCAAGAAATTATAGCTAACACAATTGAAAATTACATTGATGATGAAATTGAAGATGATACGGTATCTTTGGGGCCAGTTATGGGAAAGGAAACACATTCATAGAGAAAACAATTTTTCACAATTTTTTGTTACAGTTTGAGGATGCAACAACATAACTTTTGGATGCAATGAGAAAAGTTAGAGATGAAATTCAATTAGAATCACATTTCAATTAGATTTGAATTTCAAGAAAAAACAAAACAGAATCACATTGTGCTAAATTGTCCTAGTTATATTTTGTAATTTAGATGATTATTAATTTATGATATATTGATGAGACCTTATATTTATGTAAGAGTCTTCCGAAAATTTATTATCTTATTAATTTATCAAAATTATTGATTTAATAAACTGGCCCAAGTCGGGACTGTGAAAAAGTACTGTTTTAGAGAGGTTTTTAATTTGTGGAGTATTAATTTAGAGAGATTCTACTATATGGTAGAATGTTAGACTACTTCTCAAAATGATTATTTTTCTGTCAAAAATAGATATGGCCATAGTCCTACTTCATTTTAAACCAAATCGGTATCTCACATTTTAAATTAACTATTGAAAACACAATTGTTACACAATCTCATATTTTTCCCACCTATGTTTTGACCTCCTAAATAAAGGGGTCTTATATTATTTTCAATGAATTTCTGTTTCTTTGGCCCATGCAGATTAATATGGCAAGGGGAGGTCCTGGAAGCTACAGGTTGAGGATGAACGAGTCAGAAATTGAAGCAGAAATACATACTCTTCGTGATGGAGGTCTACTGATGCAGGCATGGTGTTACTTTTTTTTTTTGATCTTGCAACTCCTTTGTAAGATTGATTAATATTTGTGTGCTATTTGTTCTGATTGGCGACAAATTTAGCTCAAAATAACAGTAAAGATTTGTTAATGTGATTGTTGCAGCTGAATGGGAACAGCCATGTTATATATGCAGAGGAAGAAGCAGCTGGAACACGTCTTCTTATTGATGGAAGGACTTGTTTGCTTCAGGTGCCACTGGTTCTTACTCATGGATGTATCAATCATTTATTGTCTTATCTACTTCTTTCTGTTATACAGAATGATCATGATCCATCCAAATTGGTGGCAGAGACACCATGCAAACTACTTAGATACCTGGTTGTAGATAGCAGCCATGTTGAAGCTGACACTCCTTATGCTGAGGTCGAGGTCATGAAGATGTGTATGCCCCTTCTTTCACCTGCTTCAGGAAATATTCATTTTAAAATGTCGGAAGGTCAAGCCATGCAGGTAAGCATGTATATCTCGAAGATATTGCTTTGTTGTTTTACTCAGAAACTGACGAACAACTTTGAAGGCTGGTGAACTTATAGCAAGACTTGACTTGGATGACCCTTCAGCTGTAAGGAAAGCAGAACCATTTCATGGTAGTTTTCCCATTCTGGGACCTCCAACTGCCATATCCGGAAAAGTTCATCAACGGTGTGCCGCAAGTTTGAATGCAGCTTGCATGATTCTTGCCGGATACGAGCATAACATCGACGAAGTAGATTTTCTTCTCTATTGAACATTTAAGTAATTTAATGACGCATGAATGCATGTGTTGTTCTCGAGAAGTTTAGCCTTGCACATACGAGTGCTTGAAGCTAATTGTATTTGTCAAAACTACCTTCATATATAGATATATTCTGTTTTTCAGGTTGTTCAAAACTTACTCGGTTGCTTGGACAATCCCGAGCTCCCTTTCCTTCAGTGGCAGGAATGCTTTGCTGTGCTGGCTAACAGACTGCCTAAGAATCTTAGATATGAGGTTGAACAAATGCAGATGCTAATTTATTACTCTTCGTACAGTTTTGTTCTCTCTCTTTTTTTTCTGCACGCCAAATATATATCTGGCTTTATTGTTTCAAAATTCAGTTGGAAACAAAATATAAGGAGCATGAAAGAATCCCAAATATGCAAAATGTTGACTTCCCAGCAAAAAATTTACGTGGTGTTCTTGAGGTTAGTTATTTATCTTTGTTAAACATGTGTACCTTTCTTTTATTAACAGAGGGAGTTCATTTTTCTAACTTCGTTGTTCCTTTATTTTATTGCCTCAGGCCCATTTGAACTCCTATCCTGATAAAGAAAAAGCAGCCCAAGAGCGAGTAGTCGAGCCTCTAATGAGCCTTGTAAAATCTTATGAGGGTGGAAGAGAAAGCCATGCTCGTGTCATAGTTCAAGGACTTTTTGAAGATTATTTATCCGTTGAAGAATTATTTAGTGATAATATACAAGTAATGTTTCATACATTGTTGACAGTTTTATTTCAGGTCACATTTTCCCAAACAATCTCCCCATAAAAAGATCTGTGGATAAGAATGAAATTCACCTTTGAAATTTGGACCAACCAAATGTTGTTTTCATTACAGGAAAGGTGTTTATGTTCTTGCCACATTTTAAATCAATTTAAATAATTGTGTTACTTTGTTTTCATTTCTCTGTTGGCCTCTAAATGGTGTATGGTCTCCTAGTATCACTCTGACTAGTGAGAGTTTCATTTTCTCTTAGTATTCCTGCTTACTACTTCATCTTGTGGTTCTTCAATTTTAAATGGTGGCACATCTAAAACTTCTGGAAGAAGTTTGTCTCATTTTACTTTCTTTACTATATACAGTTGAAATGCTATATATATATTATTTTTTTTCAGGCTGATGTAATTGAACGATTAAGGCTGCAATATAAGAAAGATCTCCTGAAAATTGTGGACATTGTGCTTTCACATCAGGTATAGCCACATTTATTGCCACCTGGTTTAATCTTGCCATGGTCAAGTTTGCAACAATGAACTCACTTCGTGTGGGTTTATTGGAAAATTTAAGGGCATCAGGAGTAAGAACAAGCTGATACTACGCCTCCTGGAACAACTCGTGTATCCTAATCCTGCTGCATACCGCGATCAACTAATCCGCTTTTCTACACTCAACCACACAAACTACTCAGAGGTTGCTTATTTAATGTTCTTCTGGCTCAAGTGCTGTTTTTTGTGTTATTATTTTCTTGATGTTTGCTCACTTAAAAGTTTTTGACGCGAAACGGCTGTATTCATGCACAGTTAGCATTAAAGGCCAGCCAGTTGCTGGAGCAGACAAAACTAAGTGAGCTTCGTTCCAGCATAGCTAGAAGTCTCTCAGAATTAGAAATGTTTACTGAAGAGGGTGAAAATATGGATACTCCTAAAAGAAAAAGTGCCATCGATGAACGCATGGAAGCTCTTGTGAATGCTCCATTGGCAGTTGAAGATGCACTTGTTGGTCTTTTCGATCATAGTGACCACACACTTCAGAGACGTGTTGTTGAGACTTATGTGCGGAGATTGTACCAGGTACTATTTCGTCAATGTTTTAAAAAATAAATGCTAGCCAACCTGTCTATCGTTCTTATATAATTTTCAACATCCATTATCAGCCATACCTCGTAAAAGGGAGCGTCAGGATGCAGTGGCACAGATCTGGACTTATAGCGTCATGGGAGTTCTTGGATGAGCATGTTGATAGAAAGAATGGGTTGGAAGATGAAGCATCACTTCAAAAGCACAACGAGAGGAATTGGGGAGCAATGGTGGTTATTAAATCTCTCCAGTTCTTGCCTACAGTCATTAGTGCTACATTACGGGAGGCAACACACAACTTGCAAGATGTTGTTCCTAATGGATCTATTCATCCAGCTACTTCTGGTAATATGATGCACATTGCATTGGCAGGCATTAACAACCAAATGAGTTTACTTCAGGATAGGTATCTTACTCGGTTTTTTGATTCACCATATGTTATGATGTGATTATCGTGCCTTCTGTTTGCGTTTCTTCTCATTTTTTTTCCTTCTGGACCTTGTCCTGCTTTGACTATCTGCAGTGGTGATGAGGATCAGGCTCAAGAGAGAATTAACAAGTTAGCTAAAATATTGAAGGAGAAAGAAGTAAGCTCCAGCCTGAGAAATGCAGGTGTAAGTGTAATTAGTTGCATTATTCAGAGAGATGAAGGCAGGGGTCCTATGAGGCACTCCTTTCATTGGTCAGTAGAAAAACTCTACTACGAGGAAGAACCACTATTGCGCCACCTGGAACCTCCTCTATCCATATACCTTGAGTTGGTACACAAATACTTGTTTGTCGTTGCTGAGATTTTTTATTTTGTTTGTTTGTTTTGGAATTATATAAGCTTAAATCAAAATGTCTGTTGACAGGACAAACTAACAGGTTATGATAATATACGGTATACTCCTTCCAGGGATAGACAATGGCACCTTTATACTGTTCCAGAGAGGCCATTGTCTATCCAGAGGATGTTTCTCAGAACACTTGTGAGGCAACCCTTATCAGATGAGGGTCTGCCTGTCCATCAGGGACTGGATCAGAAAGCAACTCAATCACTTTGGACCATGTCCTTTACTTCAAGGAGCATTTTGAGGTCCTTGATGTCTGCAATCGAAGAGCTTGAACTTAATTCTCATAATTCTGCCATCAGGGCCGACCACGCTCACATGTACCTGTATATCTTGCGCGATCAACAGATAGACGATCTTTTGCCATTCCACAAGTAAAATCATCTGAACTATTTATTCTGTCGTTCTTAATGTCCAAGGGTTTATTTACATATCAACTCTAAGGTAGGCTTTTTGACAAAATCATTTCAGAAAGATCCACATACCTGATGGACATGAAGAAGCTTCGGTTGAGAAAATCTTGGAGGATCTGGCACATGAAATCAATGCTTCAATTGGTGTGAAAATGCACCGTTTAGGTGTTTGTGTGTGGGAGTTTAAGCTTTGGATATCATCTGAAGGAGGAGCTAACGGTGCTTGGAGAGTTGTGGTCACAAATGTCACTGGTCACACTTGTATTGTACATGTAAGTGGTGTTCTGACCTGCATGATGTGATTGGGTTATCCGGAATCAGGTTTTACTGGTTATTTGGAAAGATGATCAGTCCTGAAACTGTATAAATCCAAAAACTCAAATTTGAATTTGTGGGTTATTGGATTCTGAACGTTTGCTACAATGATTTAGTAAATTCGATTCCACATTGCAAAAATCAATCTCAATTTCTTGGAGACTGTTTTATAGCGTAGAATGATGCCTCAAGTTCTTCTTGTGGTCATCAAGTGCTAGTTCATTTATGGACCACATCGGACATTTAGTTTTGAACTCGGTAAACTTTTTGTTAATGATGTATTCTTCTCATTTCGCCTTTCAGATATACAGAGAAGTTGAAGATTCCAGCAAAGGAAGAGTAGTCTATAAGTCAACCTATGGGCAAGGCCCTTTGCATGGATACACTGTTAATGCACAGTATACACCTTTGGGCACTATTGACCAGAAACGACTTATAGCTAGGAAAAGCAACACGACTTATTGCTACGATTTTCCGCTGGTAAACATTAATCATTTAATTATTTTCAGAGATTGAATCAAAAAATATTGTTTTGAGAAGAGTATCCATGGACAGGCATTTGAGGCATGTTTGGACAAATCTTGGACCCAACATCCCGGTGTTAACAAGCCAAAAGATAAAGACATCCTCCATGTTACAGAGTTTATTTTTGCTGATCGGAAAGGAGCCTGGGGTACTCCTCTAGTTTCTGTTGAGCAACAACCGGGAGTGAATGATGTTGGCATGGTAGCATGGCGTATGGACATGTCTACACCTGAATTTCCTTCTGGAAGAACAATTTTTGTCGTATCAAATGATGTAACCTTCAAAAATGGTTCATTTGGCCCCAGAGAGGATGCGTTTTTTCAGGCGGTAACTGATGTAGCTTGCACTCAGAAGGTACCTCTAATTTATCTGGCAGCAAATTCGGGGGCCCGTATTGGTGTAGCAGAGGAAGTTAAATCTTGCTTTAAAGTTGGTTGGTCCGATGAAACAAGTCCTGAGCGTGGTTTCCAATATATTTACCTAACTCCCGAGGATTATGCTCGCACTGAATCTTCTGTCATAGCACACGAGTTAAAGCTCTCAAGTGGCGAAAGCCGATGGGTAATTGATACTATTGTAGGTAAGGAAGATGGTTTAGGAGTCGAAAATTTAACTGGTAGTGGTGCCATTGCCAGTGCATATTCAAGGGCATACAAGGAAACATTTACTCTGACCTATGTGACAGGTAGAACTGTTGGGATTGGTGCTTATCTTGCACGTCTTGGTATGAGGTGCATTCAAAGACTCGATCAACCAATTATTCTCACTGGTTTTTCTGCATTGAATAAGCTTCTAGGTCGGGAGGTGTATAGCTCCCACATGCAACTCGGTGGACCCAAAATTATGGCGACTAATGGGGTCGTTCATCTCACTGTCTCAGATGATCTTGAGGGGATATCATCCATTTTAAAGTGGTTAAGCTTTGTTCCTCCATACGCCGGTGGGCCACTTCCAATTTTGACTCCATTGGATCCTCCTGATAGGCCAGTTGAATATGTACCAGAGATATCCTGTGATCCCAGAGCAGCTATTTGTGGTGTTATTAATGGTTCTGGGAAGTGGCTTGGAGGCATGTTTGACAGGGAAAGCTTTATTGAGACACTAGAAGGCTGGGCAAGAACCGTTGTCACTGGCCGTGCAAAACTTGGAGGAATTCCTGTGGGAATTGTTGCTGTTGAGACTCAAACTATGATGCAAGTGATCCCTGCAGATCCTGGACAGCTGGATTCACATGAAAGAGTTGTCCCCCAAGCAGGACAGGTTTGGTTTCCCGATTCTGCATCTAAAACTGCTCAAGCCTTGATGGATTTTAACAGAGAAGAGCTGCCTCTCTTTATTCTTGCAAACTGGAGAGGATTTTCAGGTGGGCAGAGGGACTTATTTGAAGGTATATTACAAGCGGGATCGACAATTGTCGAGAACCTTAGAACATACAAACAACCTGTTTTCATATACATACCCATGATGGGTGAGCTTCGTGGCGGTGCTTGGGTGGTTGTGGATGGTAAGATCAATCCAGACCATGTTGAAATGTATGCAGAACAAACGGCCAGAGGAAATGTCCTTGAGCCAGAAGGTTTGATCGAGATCAAATTTCGAAATAGAGAATTGCTGGAATGCATGAGTAGAATCGACCCTGAGCTAATTGCTCTAAAGACCAAACTCCTAGAACCCAGAACCACTGCCACACATGATACCCTTGAAGATTTACATAAACGAATAAAAGCACGCGAAAAACAGCTTTTGCCACTGTACACTCAGATAGCTACAAAATTTGCGGAGTTGCATGATACTTCACTCAGAATGGCTGCAAAAGGGGTTATCAAAGAAGTTGTAGAATGGAAAAAATCCCGGTCTTTCTTCTATAGAAGATTGCGCCGGAGAATTGTTGAGTTTGAATTGGTAAAGTCTCTTAGAGATGCTGCAGGCCAACAGCTTGGTTATAAATCAGCAATGGACATGATTAAGAATTGGTTCTTAAGATCACACATTTCAGGTGGGAAAGAAAGTTCGTGGATGGATGATGAAGCCTTCTTTTCATGGAAGGATGATTCAAGAAACTATGAGAAAGAACTACAGGACTTGCGTGTTCAAAAGATGTTGATACAGTTGTCGAACATGGAAAACTCCCCAATGGATATGCGCGCACTACCTCAAGGTCTTGCTGCATTCCTGAAAAATGTGAGTTATTGTTTTTTCACTCCGTGTCCATGCTTTAATGTCTTTTTACCTGATTTCTTTCTCGTCATAGTGCTGAATTTTAAATGATGCACAATGCAGGTGGATCCATCAATCAAAAATCAATTGATTGATGAACTAAGAGAGGTGCTCGGTTAATTCAGTTTGCTTTTCTGATTCTGGAAATTTAGATCAGAATGGTGATTTTTCTACCAGTATATGCAATTTTTTTGTTCCATTAAATTGTCCGCATGTTTCAGTAAAGGGTCGTTGTAATTTTTGTTCTTGATGGTGTAGATGCTAGCATTAGTTGTTTACGCTGGCAGGAAGTTGCATTACCATCTGTAGGGTCTGCTTGATGAAGTTTCTGACAGTCCTTGTATGTATTCAAGATTTTGTGTTACAGTCTGTAAGAAACATCAGTAATCTGTAAGAAAAATAATTTTTTCCATACATGGATCAATGATATTTCATCACTGGGGTGTCGTATGTTCACATTAGAGAAGAATATAAAACTGGGAAACTCTAGTTTGCAAGCAAAAATAATTAGGTTGTGGTCTATTCTGCCGAATCCAGATGGGGCTTAGCAGTGTGATTCAACTACATGAGCTTATCAAAAAATCAACTGAACACTGAAGTGCAGAATCATCCTTCTCTATGAGAAGAGGAAAATGCATCTGTACTCGCACATATTCCTATGTGCATGCGTGAGCATATACATATACGAGTCATGTGCACGTACACACATTTATGTCAACTTGTTTTCGTGGTGGCACTTGGGGTTAGGAAGATATTTTTTCGCCTTTTTTGTATCTAACATAATCTTCGCCTTGTACCATGCTGGAGGTTAGGCTCGCCTTCTTTGTATCTGATTTAGTTAGTGTTTGGGAGAGTTTTTAGAAAGCATTTCTCAATTTTTTTTAACAAAATTTCACTTCGAATCTGCTTCAATGGCAGCAGCTGCTTTAATTTTTCACTTAGTCCAAACTACTTGTTTCAAGAAGCAACCCCAAATTATATAATATGAGTGAAGAAAAACATGATTTAAAAAATATTTGGCAGAGAAATTACCATGAGAAAATAAGAGAATCTTAATTGATTTTCTTGTTTGTTTGTTTGTTTTTTCTTCCTCTCCTGTTCCCGAGATTTCTTCTTTTCCTTTTCTACCTTCATTCTAATTTCCACCGTCTCCTCCCCTCAAAAAGAAATTGAGGTTGAGAGCAGTGGAGGCTTTAGGTGAATTTTCAGGGGAAAGACTTATATATATAATTTGTTTTATTAAATATCGATACAATGAATTCATTTAATAATCAAAATTTTAAATTTTTTCAACTGAAAATAATTACATACAAGATGCTTTGAAAAAAGAAAAAAAAAACTCTTTAAAAAAAAAAGAAAGAAGAAAAAAAACTAAAATTAGAAAAGAACTCAAGGATCTCTTTAATCTCATGAGTCATAGATGAATCAGTGCATAATTTAAATAGAATAAAAATAAACAAACTAAGGAAGCATAAATAATTTTTAGTCACAAAAAATCTAACAAAAAATACAAATTATAATTTAAATAATAATGAATTCAAGAAATAATTAATAATCGAATAGAGTAAAAATAAGTCCAAAAGACTAATAAACAAATCACATGATTCTAAATTCTCAGATACCAAAAACCAAATCAATTATTAATTAAGAAATAAACATCAACCACAATACACAATTAGACAAGAAAATCATATTAAAAAAAAAACCAGATAATTGACCAATCTGAACAACCTAACTCACATGAGATAGATAATTTAAAGAAAAAGATAGTTTTTTTTAAAGAATAAAGAGATTTTTAAGAAAAGGTACAAAAAATTAACTAATTCTTCAAATTTTAAGTAAAATAATTAGGACTTTCCAAAATTTTAATAGAAAATAATAATAATAATAATAATAATAATAATAATAATAATAATAATAGTAATAAGATTTTGAAAAAAAGTGATGTCCTGCCAAGGAGAGGTCCTTGGGGGCTGCCAAGGTGGTATCCCCTTAGGGCCGCCTATGGCTGAGAGTGACAATGTATCATATACAGCCACAAACTATTTTATTTTTGTATTACTTTGGTCTCACTTGTTTTTTGTTTTTCATGAAATCTCTTTTTCTTTTCAGGTCGTCAAATTAGTCTTTAACTTTTCGTAATGTTTCTCATTTCGGTTTCTTTTGTTAACCCGGTTAAAAACTAATGATGATTTAGCCCAACTCATCTTAAATCATCAAATTAACCTCAAATTTATACCTCATTTTATGTCACAATCTTTATTTAGTCTCCGTTTTTCAATAGACCGATTTGGTCTTCTATATTTTCAAAAATATTCTCAAAATGGTTTTTTAAGCTTGAATATTTTCAAAAATTTCCAAAATAATTTTGGTTGATTAAAATGCATGAGAAATAGGAAAAAAATTCAAGAAAATTGTTAGATATAAGGAGAATTCAAATCTTCTTTCGAACAGAGGGTTGATGCAAATTTTTTTTTAAAAAAATCACACTTTCATCATTTTTTAAATGTGAAAATTACAATATTGGTCATCTAGTTTTGTCTTATTATGTTTTTTAGTCTGTGTCTTATCATGATTTTGATTACTGATTTTTTTTTTTTGACGGTATTGATTACTGATTTTCGGTATACTTGAAGGAAAATAAAATGAGTTATATCGATTCGACCCCAAATTACTCAAAAATTTATCATAAATAATAATAATAAAAAAATTAGATAGGGATGGCAACGAGGCGGGTTCGGGCGAACCCGAGACCCGCTCCGTCTCCCCTTGGACCCGTCTCGCCCAACCCAATGAATCCGGAGAGTCCAATCTGGGTTAGACCCGTTGGACTCGTCAAATTTTATATAATTAAAATTTTATATAATTAAAATTAAATAAGTTCAAAAATTAACAAAACATCATTACATTTAATTTTCAAATTTATATTAATAATATTTAGAACAAAAATTATTCTAACAAGTTAAAATATATCATTTTTTATTTAATTAATAATTAATAACAAAATAAAAATTATAATAATATTTTTTCATATTAAAAATATCATAATATATTAAAATCATTTCAATCTAAAATATTATAAACTCAAATTATGGATAAATTATTGATTAATTAATATAAAAATATAATTATATATTATTAATATATATACATATATATATATATATATTAATATATATTTTTGGCGAGGCGGGTCCGGCCAAACTCGGGACTCGCCCCGGACCCGCTTGGCAGGGTCTATGAAACGACCCTAAACTCTAGTTTAATTAAATAAATGAGAAAAAGAATTTTGGGATATATTATTATTATTATTATAGAAATTTTTCAAAAAATTTCGCCATGACCCATCTATAAATGTTTAATCCTTTATGTCTCAACTCAACAGTGCAAATGAGTAAACTTAAATAAATATACGTGCGGAATAAAAACTTTAAAATGAATCGTACAGTTAAAAGCTATTAATAAATAAACTAAACATTTAAAATAAGTTAAAATAACCAATCACTAAATTTAAATTATTTTAAATAAATAAGTCGAGCAATTAAAATCATTTAAATAAGAAAATCTTAAAACCTTTAAAATTTTTAAAGCAAATAAGTGGTATAATAAAATAATTTAAACGAGTAAACTTAAATAAATAATAGCAATAATTAAATAGTTAGTACAATAAAATCATTTAAATAAATAACTAATATTTATTAACACATAATCCAAATAAATAATTTGAATCAATTAAACTTAAAAAAAAATAATAATAAATCCTAATATTTATTAAATTTAATGCATGTAATTTAGTATATTAGATTTTAGGTGCTACAGTCTAGACCCATCCCGGCTGGTCGGGTTCAATGCGGGATCGAATTTAGACCCGACCCATTGTCATCCCTAAAGTTACATTTAGTTTGATTTATGCTAGAGTGCTACATAGTGCTGAATATTGTTGACATGTCCTACTGAAATCGATTTCTGCATCGAAAATTGGGATAAATGTCACGCCTCAAAATTGGGTAGAGTTGACATTGGCGTTATTTGAAATTTTCACATTAAACAAAAAGCCTCGCATTTTCAAAAATTTCAAAAACCTCTACTCATTCATAAAACTGAAATACATTGTCTTACATAAATTAGAAATTTAATTGTCTATACAATCCTTAACTGGAAACAACTAAACTTAATACGCAGCGTCTTATTAATACAATTAAATGGAAACATAAACTAAACATCATCAGTTTATTGGTCTTCTTCACCAGCCCCAGAACTGATTTTTGCTCATCTTCGTTCTTATCTGAGATGAGTGATTCGGGTGGGCGAGTGATATGGGTGTCACTCAGTAAATCTGAGAAATATCCCAGCTTTTAAATCATTTCAGACTTATACTGTTGGGATCTGTGGAGTGTTGAGAGGGGGGAGGGGGGTTTGAATGAACACTCCAAACTTTTATTTTCGTCTCTCTGGTATCTCTCCTCGAAGTGGCCGGTCAGCTTTATATACGTTGGTTCCAACGTTCATAAACGATTTTATTTACTCTTTAATGATTGTTCCTGAAACACAGAATATATGAATCAGATTTATGTGTTCTAAAACGGATGTGCAATAAATGTTCATTTAATGCTTAGTACGATGCATTAAATGCGATGTCTCATCATATCAGAACGACTATTTTAATATGCATTATACTGAACCTTGCTCACTACTTCTACATTATTGTAAGTCTACTGGTTCTGTTCTGCTGGTTTTGATACGTTCATGTTCTACTGTTTTTTTCTACTGGTTCTGTTCTAGTCTTATTTACCAGTCTACTTAATTATTTTATTTTCTAAGTCTGTCAAGGTCTACTGCTACTGGTTCAGCATACATAACGAAAACTAAAATGCTTAACAATTTATTCCTTTTTGGTGATGCCAAAACCTAGTAAAGATGTAATAGACAAATAGAAACGTTAGATAGAACAAATAACATAGTCAGAGATAAAATCAAATTGTTTAATCTTGACGAGGAGAATATCTCAGAAATGTCATCTGAATATCCACTGGTTTTGGTGATGGATTTTCTCTCCGATTGTGCCTGGTAGCAGCAGCAGACGATGATCCTGGTTTCCTTTATGATTCTAGGCTTCTTTCCCCCTTTTTAGCATCAACATCCACAATAAATTGAAAGAGATCAGCGACTTGAGCAGAGATATTGTCAACTTTTGCATCTAAATTCCGAATAGATTCTGCTTGGGTATCAACTCAAGATTTAAGAGTTTGTACATAATCGGTGTTTTTGTTGACAGCAGTGCGAATATTAATTTGACTGACGCTGATGCTGCCATAAGATGCAACAGAACTCGTCTTGAAGGAGGAGAGAGTAAAATGAACTTTTGTGACTTCTTCATGGATCTTTAGAATGTAATCCATCACTCTTTTGCGAAAGAAATTGGCAGCATCTCGGTCTTTAAGTTGATCAAAGTGAATGTCTTTAATCAAAGTCTGAAGGGTGGAACAAACTCCTTTGATGGTTGCAAGTTCTTGAGATACAAACTCAAGATTTGGAAGAACGACTTCCAGTTCCATGGTAACTCCCAAAGAGACTTCTGGTGGAACTTGTGATAGAGTAGTCGTCGGTGATTGCGGAGCAGAAGATGTGGAAGCAGGTTTAATAGGAGTTTCTACTGGAGCAGCAGAAGCTCCTTGATCTGTGAGAATGGAGTTCACAACATCTTCAAGGACAGAGAATTCTTGTATAGACATCAATGAAGAATTCTTGAGAGCAGAAGTATCAACAACATTTGGTTCTTCTGGGATATTGCCTATGATGACATCAAAAGCTGATGGTTTGTCTGGATCGAATATATGCATTAACATATAAGCCCCTTATATGTTTATCTTCTAAAGGGTGAGGAATCAGAACAGAAACAAAATAGAATAGTCAAAATATATATTCCTACCACTAGTTCACAAGTTTTAGTGCATCAGAAATCAGTTTCAAAATTCATACTTTGAACGCAACCCATACAGGCTAGGATCGTTTAAAACATAACATCATAATTTAAAACAGTAAGCCCACTTACCGTAGATTGCTAAACTGAATTTCGGTTGATCTTGCAACTCTGCCCTTGCCCGACTCAATACTTCTCCTTGCTCGACTGAACTCTCAACTGAATGCTCAAACTCAATTTTGTGTGTGATTTTCTCCGAATATTTTGTAAATTTTACTCAGAAATCTGAGTGTTATTTATAGGAAGAAATATGACTGTTAGGCTCCCCATTAAATGCCATTATTTTCCATAACTCTGAGTAAATACGTTAGTTACAAATCTGGAGCAGCTGGACTTCAGTCTAGCTACTGGACGTATCTTGGTCAACTGGTCAACTCAGTTTGCCTCGGTTCAGTTTACCTGATTAAGTTTATCTTGATTCCAGTCTACCTCAAGTTCAGTCTACTTCCAATCAGTCCACCTCGAGTTTAGTCCATTGAAATTTAGGGTTCTCACCTCCTTGTTGTTATTTTTCGGACACCCTATTCGACGGGACATGTCTCAGGTTGGACGAGGTCGAAGGATCGAGACAGGGTTGATCAGAGCAGGACCGGTGTTTGCAATGAGTTGTTGATGTTGTTCAGTGTACTTGATATAGTTATGGTTGTATAACATTATTCGCTTTGAGTTCTAGTGTCGGTTGTATTCTGTCGGTTTGCTTTGCAAACTCGATTTCAGTCTCCGTTGTTTTACTGTTTGCTTAAGTTTATTTAATTGCCATGTCTATGAGTTTAACTAGTAGGTGATCGAGGTCGGGTCACTACAATAGTTATAGCAATGGTTTAAAGAAAACCTTCTACATGGCCATGTCCATGGTTTTCTCGTGACGATTTCTGTAAATATGTTATGCCAATGATTTGGAAAAGAAGTTTTCATGTAGAGATGGTTTCCCCAAAGCATGAGCACAATTTAACTAAATTGTGGCTATACATCATGCCAGTTTAATAAAAATATAGATATATCCACGTTTTACTTAAATCGTTGCCATGTATTGATGGTTTTGATCAACGTCGCTATTGTAAACCCTATTGAATGAAATAACGACGGAAATAATTAAAACCACGTCATCGCTATCTAAAATTTTAATTTCCATTTTTTGATGTTTTTAAATAAACACGATTCTAAAAAAAACCTTCGCACTAAATAAAACACGATTTTAAATTTGTCGTTATTTCTTTTATATAAACTCGTCCCCCTCCCTTCATTTTCATTAGGGTTTTAAGTCTTTTTCTCTGGTAAGGGCCGTTCGTTTGTCGTTCAACAATTTTTTCCCATTTTGATGTAGAGTAACATATTTTCTTATGATTTCTCGCAGATTAACTTAGATCTGGCTTCTACTCCACATATGGTTCAATCTTTTGACGATACATCACCTTTTAGGTTGCGTTTGGATTAATGGATCTCCAATCTATGGATTTTAGAAGCATTATTGTTTCTTAAAGATGTAAGACCACAAACTTCAAATACCCTTCGTATGTTGTATACATTTCATTTTAATTATGATGATACAAGTCTACACAATAATGATGTCATTTGAAACTCATTATTTTTTGTATTACATAATAAGTATAATGTGAATTTAATATTTAATCTAATTTATTGTAAATAATAAAACTATAATCGAAATCCATAAATTTCAAATCCATATCCCAAGTGCACCCTTAGGGTTTCAAAATTATGTATATTAGCCTACAAACTTGTTTTTCAATAATTATTTTGACGATTTGTTGCTTATTTAGGTTTAGCAAATTACAGACCCAATAATATCGATTTCAAATGACTAAACTAGACAGGGACGACTATGGGCCGGTTAAAGCGTCGCCACCGCACAGGGCCTCGTACCAATCCCCAATTTTATATTTTCTAATTTTATTTTTTTTCTTCTTTAATTGTTTTTATATTGGTCTAGTTCTAGTTAAAGGAGTAAATATGAATATTCCTAAGCTTTAATTCACTAAACCTTAAAATCTTGTTTGAGATCGACCGTGACCTAAACATGATTGAATGCATTAATTATAGAGTTACACATTAGATTACATATTCACTTTGAAATTGCAAAATTATCCATGTATTTTATTGAAAAAAATCTTTCAAAAATACATTTAGGATATTCCTATAATTTCAAATACAAATATAATATTTTTCATTATTATAAATTCAGTTTATATGTTCAGTTAATGAAATAATCTTTATAACGTTGTTTATTTATTTATTTATTTATTTATTATTATTATTATTATTATTATATGATGCCCCACACTATATTATTATTACTATTATTATTATTATTATTATCACAACGGGACCCTATATTTTTTTCCCGCATCGGACCCTTCAAAGTCTAAGAGTTGCTTTGCACTTTTCTTTTTTCTTTTTTTTTTTCTTTTTTTCTTTTAATAATTGCCTTGCACTTAGAAATGAACTAATATTTTTTTATATTTGAGAGATAGGTCGACCTGGTTCATGTTTTAGTTAAAAAAATATATTTGACATAAAATTAATATTTTTCATGTCGGGGATTTATCTCAAAAAATTGACTCGTGAGATCGTCTCACGTGAGTTTTTATGTTTATTAAAATATGATTTAACATATTTAGTTTCATGAATTGAATGTTGGTTATTGAACTAATTAATAATTTTGACTCGATTTCACGTTGAAATATCTTCAAACTTTCAACTAGATTTCAGTATAATGATTACGAATCAACGATTTTGGCCAAAATACAGTAGGTAATTATAGAAAATTGATAGTATTCTATTATGTAAATATTGACAGGACGAATTAATATATAGAGGAAAACTTTATTATACATAATCGTGTCTACTTTATAATAATAATAATAATGATTACATGCCATTAATCTCAACATATCCTTCAAACTTAGAAGAAAATTTCCTTCACACTATTCCAAGAATTTACTCCCCCAAAAAATCCTAATAAATGGAAAAAAAAAGTGTATTCATAGAATTCAATATCGTAGAGTCAAGGGACTCATTCATCTCTATAAATTGACATGCAAAATTTTGAAAAAAAACCAATAAGAAAACACACAACACAATTAATATGGCCTTAAGACCCCTCCACACCATAAAGAAAGCATTCTATTACAACTTCATGCCATCCAAGAAAGAAGAAGAGTACTTAACGGCAAGAAGGGTTCCGCCAGGATGCCTCGTGGGACGCGTGCTGGTAGAGATACGAGACGTTTATCCACCGAACCCGCTACATAATAATAATAGAGAGCCTGGAAGAAACCCTTGGGTGATCTACAAAACACTAGATCAATCCGAGGTCGTTTCGGGCAGACTTTTGATATCGTTCAATGATACGTTTGAGCAAATCCTCCGGCAATGGGATCTTAGTATGGCGAACCTCGTCGTGCGAGGGTATCGGGTCAGCGTGACATTGTGGGATGTTACGGACGAAAACAACACAAAGAAATATGAGAGGGGCAATATTTATTTTGATCCTGTGGGTAACAATGATAGTGTCATTTTTTGCATGGAGTTGATGCGGGAAAGGAACCTTAAGGCGGGTGATAGTATTTCTTTGTTTTGGGATTCGGGGGATTCGAGTTTTAAGTTTAAATTATTGGGAGGTCATAATGATGCGTGATTCATATTGAGATGAAAATTGTTTGTTATAAGATTTATGTTTAATATTTTTCATGTTCGGTTGATCTTGCAACTCTGTCCTTGCCCGACTGAACACTTCTCCTTGCTCGACTGAACTCTCAACTGAACGCTCAAACTCAGTTTTTTGTGTGATTTGCTCAGAATATTTTGTAACTTTTACTCAGAAATCTGAGTGTTATTTATAGGAAGAAATATGACTGTTAGGCTCCCCATTAAATGCCATTATTTTCCATAACTCTGAGTAAATACTTTAGTTACAAATCTGGAGCAGCTGGACTTCAGTCTAGCTACTGGACGTATCTTGGTCAACTGGTCAATTCAGTTTGCCTCGGTTCAGTTTACCTGATTCAGTTTATCTTGATTCCAGTCTACCTCAAGTTCAGCCTGCCAAGTTTCAGTCTACTTCCAATCAGTCCACCTCGAGTTTAGTCCATTGAAATTTAGGGTTCTCACCTCCTTGTTGTTATTTTTCGGACGCCCTATTCGACGGGACAGGTCTCGGGTTGGACGAGGTCGAAGGATCGAGACAAGGTTGATCAGAGCAGGACCGGTGTTTGCAATGAGTTGTTGATGTTGTTCAGTGTATTTGATATAGTTATGGTTGTGTAACATTATTCGCTTTGGGTTGTAGTGTCGGTTATATTATGTCGGTTTGCTTTGCAAACTCGATTTCAATTTCCGTTGTTTTACTGTTTGCTTAAGTTTATTTAATTGTCATGTCTATGAGTTTAACTAGTACGTGATCGAGGTTGGGTCACTACAATAGTTATAGCAATGGTTTAAAGAAAACCTTCTACATGGCCATGTCCATGGTTTTCTCGTGACGATTTCTGTAAATATGTTATGCCAATGATTTGGAAAAGAAGTTTTCATGCATGTAGAGATGGTTTCCCCAAAGCATGAGCACAATTTAACTAAAATGTGGCTATACATCATGCCAGTTTAATAAAAATATAGATATATCCACGTTTTACTTAAATCGTTGCCATGTATTGATGGTTTTGATCAACGTCGCTATTGTAAACCCTATTGAATGAAATAACGACGGAAATAATTAAAACCACTTCATCGCTATCTAAATTTTTAATTTCCATTTTTTGATGTTTTTAAATAAACACGATTCTAAAGAAAACCTTCGCACTAAATAAAACACGATTTTAAATTTGTCGTTATTTCTTTTATATAAACTCGTCCCCCTCCCTTCATTTTCATTAGGGTTTTGCGTTTTTTTTCTGGTAAGGGCCGTTCGTTTGCCGTTCGACAATTTTTTCCCATTTTGATGTAGAATAACATATTTTCTTATGATTTCTCGCAGATTAACTTAGATCTGGCTTCTACTCCACATATGGTTCAATCTTTTGACGATACATCACCTTTTAGGTTGCGTTTGGATTGATGGATCTCCAATCTATGGATTTTAGAAGCATTATTGTTGCTTAAAGATGTAAGACCACAAACTTCAAATATCCTTCGTATGTTGTATACATTTCATTTTAATTATGATGATACAAGTCTACACAATAATGATGTCATTTGAAACTCATTGTGTTTTGTATTACATAATAAGTATAATGTGAATTTAATATTTAATCTACTGATTTATTGTAAATAATAAAACTATAATCGAAATCCATAAATTTCAAATCCATCTCCCAAGTGCACCCTTAGGGTTTCAAAATTATGTATATTAACCTACAAACTTGTTTTTCAATAATTATTTTGACGATTTGTTGCTTATTTAGGTTTAGCAAATTACAGACCCAATTATATCGATTTCAAATGACTAAACTAGATAGGGACGACTATGGGCCGGTTATAGCGTCGCCACCGCACAGGGCCTCGTACCAAAGAAAATCCCCAATTTTATATTTTCTAATTTTATTTTTTTCTTCTTTAATTGTTTTTATATTGGTCTATTTCTAGTTAAAGGAGTAAATATGAATATTCCTAAGCTTTAACTCACTAAACCTTAAAATCTTGTTTGAGATCGACCATGACCTAAACAAAATTGAATGCATTAATTATAGAGTTACATATTAGATTATATATCACTTTGAAATTGCAAAATTATCCATACATTTTATTGAAAAAAATCTTTCAAAAGTACATTTAAGATATTCCTATAATTTCAAGTACGAATATAATATTTTTCATTATTATAAATTCAGTTTATATGTTCAGTTAATGAAATAATCTTTATAACGTCGTTTATTTATTTATTTATTATTATTATTATTATTATTATTATTATTATTATTATTATTATTAACCTCGAACCTTATAAAAATTTTTTAACCTCCTCTTAGATTCCCATAATATCTTAAACCATTACAATACCATGGTCATTTCGTAGGATAATTATGATCTAGCAAAGAGAATTTAGCCTGTCATTAGGCTAAATTAAATAAGAAAATAGAAATAGACAAAATAAAAAGAGAAATACTTACAAAGATTGTAAACAGAAACCTCAAGCTTTTATTTTCTGAAAGGCTTTTATTACAAGAGAGAGAGAGAGAGAGAAAGGGAGAAGATAGAGAGGCGAGCAAACTCCAGCGTGCCCCCAAACTTACAAAATATACCTATAAATAGGAAGAGCCGGACATCAACCCCGGATTCCAAGCTAAACTTATAAAACTACTTTTATTAAAATAATAAAAAGATGCATTATTACATCTTGAATAACTTCCGCCAAACTTTATAAAAGTTGATAGTGATATATTATCTAATAGGATTCCTTTTTCATCCAATCTTGGACTTTAGCGATGCTTTTAATTTTTCAAAAGTTTCATCAATTTGATTTTCTTCAAGATCATCATCTTCGGGATCCTGTCCATCTTGCATATGCATTAATTTGATAAACTGATTGTGGCTGTCAGTTGAAGTCATGGACTGATCAGATTTTGTATCAGTATTACCAATATTTTTAAACAAATCTTTTTTCATTTCTTCAACATATAAGTCGATCATTTGTTCTTTTGAGTAGATTTCTTGATATTTCTGAGTGATAATTTTGAAGGGACTTATCACATCAGATTGTTTTCCCTTCTCCTGTTGTGCAAAATCATTCTTGTATTGAGAGATATTTTCTTCCATTTTTTGTAATATCTCTATGCCATGTGGTTTTCCAGTTTCAGGATCATTTCTGAGCAATTTTTCCCAAAACTTTGATAAACTCTTCCTCCATAAGCAAGGAATTCCATGATC
This sequence comes from Henckelia pumila, assembly GCF_033568475.1. Classification (NCBI taxonomy): domain Eukaryota; kingdom Viridiplantae; phylum Streptophyta; class Magnoliopsida; order Lamiales; family Gesneriaceae; genus Henckelia; species Henckelia pumila. The sequence continues at coordinate 74,084,835 of NC_133120.1, read as the reverse complement.
ATTATAACCAAATTCTGGTTGCCATTTCCAGATCCATGGGATACCGAATTCAATAAAGAAATTGCAGGATAAATTATTGTTGACCCAATTTGTAGTCATGTTCTGTATAACTCTTGGAGAGAATCGGATCCAATCTTCAAAGTAATTTTTGAATTCTTCAGGTAAAATTTTTGATGAAGGCCCAAAGAATTGCCACCAGTGTATGAACCAGTTGGGAATATTATCATGTGAATTATTTTCACATATTTTCAAGAACCAAGAATGTTTTCTTTTTGAATTTTCATAGAATAGAGTTGTATAAAAACTCTGTATATAATCCCAGTAGTTATATTTAAAAGTAATTTGTTTTTGAGTAGAATAGAATTCTTTTTCTGCTAGTGGAGAAATTCCCCATTCTTCAATAGAAATAATTTTCTTAATAATAAATTTGGAAAAGTTATAACTTTCCGTTTGCTGAGTATTACTCTGAAAATGGGTAATTTCCACCGTTTTTGTAGAAATTAAGAGGGTTTCATAATATCCTCTTGGCTTATAAGCACCATGAACATATGATGTATGTGATAGATATCTATCCATGATAATCCAAGGAGTATTTTTCCATTGTTCATCTTTTTCTTCTACAAGAAGAATGATTTCTCTATTTTTATTCTCAGTATATAATACTGAATCATTTTCATTTTCTTTTGCAATATTTGCATAAGATTCTTCAGAATCAGGAATTACCTTATTCTTACCTTTTTGTTTTAAGAATTCTTGAAATTCATCATATAAAGGATCATTTTTTTGGATAGTATTACTATCAGAAGAACTAGAAATTTGTTGGCCTATGAGGCGTTGATTTCCAAATTGAGCTATCAGCCTTGGAGCATTGGCAATATAATTTGGGGTTTTCCTCTTCCTCCTCTTCCTCTATAAGAGGAAAATTCACCACGACCCCTATTCATTCCTGCCATCATTAGATAAATATTCACGGGTTAAGAAATCAGGAAGATAATTTTCTTCTCCTTTTTTATAAATAATTTCAAAATCAAAAGGAGCTAAATTAGCTTGCCATCTAGCAAACATTTGTTTAGAAACATCATGTTTAAAATCTTTATTAAACATATATTTTGCAGACTTGCAATCTGTTTTAATAATGAATTTTTGATTGTAAAGTTCATCCTGAAATTTCAGAATGCATTTGACAATAGAAAGAATTTCTTTTGCAACTGTAGAGTAATTTTTCTGAGCAGAATTCCACTTCCCTGAATGAAATCTAACAAGATATTCTTCTTTACTTTGGGGTTTTAATTGTTTTAAAATACCGCCAAAGCCTATATCAGAAGCATCTGTTTCAACAATTTTTTCCCAACTAGGATTAGAAATCATTAAGCAAGGAATATGTTTAATTTTTTCTTTAATTTTCTTGACAGAATTAGTATGCTGATCAGTCCAAGGGGAAGGATTTTTCTTAAGTCTATCATATAAGATAGCAGTATCATTGGCTAAATTTTTAATATAGGCAGATATATAATTTAAACTACCTAAAAATCTTTGTAATTGAGTCTTATCAGTAATAATATCTGGAAATTTATTACCAAATTCTATACTTCTTTGAATAGGAATAATATTACCTTTATCAATATTATGACCTAAAAATTTAATATTGGTTTGAAATAAAACCATTTTGGGTTTAGAAATAACTAATCCATTTTGAATAATAAGAGTTTTAAATATGTTTAAATGTTTAAAATGAGTTTCAATATTTTTTGAGAATATAAGAATATCATCTATGTAAACAATAATAAAGTCACTATAAGGGGTAAAGATATCATTCATAATCTGCTGAAATTCTGAAGGAGCATTCTTCAGACCAAAAGGCATAACATTCCATTCATAATGTCCTATCGGAACATTAAAAGCAGTTTTATATCTATCATCCTTATTAATTTGGATCTGCCAAAATCCTGACTTTAAATCAAATTTAGAAAATATTAAGGCATGTAAAAGTCTATCAAGAAGATCTTTTTTTAGGAATAGGATGCCTAATCCATTTTAAAACTTTATTTAAAGGTTTATAATTTATTACTAGACGAGGAACACCTCTTTCAATCTCAGAATGTTTATTGACATAAAAAGCAGTACAAGACCAAGGAGATTGAGAAGGAGTTATTAACTTTTTATCTAGAAGAGATTGAATTTCTTTCTTACATAAATCTAAATATTCAAAATTCATCTGACAAGGTCTTGCCTTGGTAGGAATATTCTTTTCATCAAAACTTTCTTCATAAGGAAGAGAAACAATGTGTTTCTTACGATTCCAAAAAGCATTGGGAAAATCATTACAAATTTCTAAAGAGAATTGGTTATGAAGCAATTTAATTTTATCTTGTAGTTTATGATTTTTCAAAGTATCATCAATAGTTAAAGAATTTATCTCTTCTTTTAAAGAATTAATATGAAAGATTTTTCTATCAATATGATCTTGAATAGAATTTAAAATTTTTAAATAAGGTTTAGTAATAAACTGAAAGTGAATATTCTTACCTTCATAAGTACCAATTATACCTGTAGGATTTATAGAAATAATAGGATAGATTTTATAAAGAAAAGGTAAACCAAGAATGATTTGGGTAGAAAGGTTTTTTATTAAGAAGAAACTTGTTTGAATACAAGTCTTATTTTTACAAATATAGGCTTTTGGTAATTTATAATTAACCTGTAATTTTTCACCTCCTGCATGAGAAAGAGAATGTGAAGTTTTATGAAAATATTTTGAAGGTATTATTCCTTCTTGAATAACATTTAAATCTGCTCCACTATCAATTAAGGCAATAAAGTCTTTTTTATAATTATTATCAATTAATAAGGTTATTTTTGTATACCACTTTTGAGATTTTATTTTACTAAGAACAGATAAATGTTGTTCTTGGTCTGAAACATTATTAGAACTATTTTCTAACTCAGGCATTTCTAAATCAGAAATCCTTCTATTAAAACGAATATTCTCATGTTGTAAAATAACAACTTGCTGTTTAAGTTGATCAATTTCAATTTTTAAATTATCTAAAGTTACAGGAGTACTAACACTGTGTTTTTCTTTTAAAGTTTTCTTATTTCTTTTAAAGAATAAGTCTGATCATTTTTCAAAAGATCAGTATAACTAGTAGAAGTTTTGTTATCAATATGATCAATTATAGAAGTACGAAGATTAGGATCTTTAATTAATTTTAAAAATTCAATAATTTTATCATCAGATAAAACATTAATACTTAAATCTTCAAATTGAGATTTTAACTTATAAAATTCATCATTATCATCATCATTGTTACTAATATAATTGCAACAATTAGAAGACTGACCTTGAATGCAATTATCACAATCTTCTGAAGAATTTAAAGAATCATTATCAAGATTAATAATATCATCAGTATCTGGACTAGAATCAGAAGTATGAGAATCTTCAGAATAATTTTTCATGACAATTTCATATAAAGTATTTTTAATATCATCAGAGATATCAAGAGATTTAATTTTCTCCTTAGCCCAACATTGATTAGCATAATGATCAGGTCTACCACATTTATGACAAGTAATTAAAGGCTTTTTATCCTTATCTTTTTTCCAAAATTGTCTTTTCTTCGCATCTTTTTTAGTATTCCGAAATTCTTTTCGTTTTTGTTTTTTCAATATTTGTCTTTCAGACAAATGTCTCTTCTTATGAGGTTTATCTAAAGATTTATGAATTTTCTTCTTGGGTATATCAATCCCAAATTGATCACAGAAATGACCAAGCTGTTTTCTTTCAAAAATATTTTGTCTTTTTAACTGATTATTTAATTTTAAATCATTACATAAAGATAATCCTTCCTGAATACAAGTACTTATTAAGTTACCATAAGTATAATTATCATACTGAATAGAAATATTATCTTTACGAAGAATTTTTCTAACTCTTTCAGCAAAGAGATGAGGAAGACCATCAATAAATTTGGCTTTCCATTGATTGTTATTACAATCCGGTAATTCATAAATTCTAGAAAGAAAAGTATCTTTATACCATCTGAAATCAGTAAGAGTCTTACATTTCATATTACTCAGAAGAGTTCTAATATTTTCACTATTATCAGTAAAACGACCAGTAAAATGTTCAATAATAGTCATTATAAGACTATAAACAACATTTTCAGTTTGATTATTATTCTCTATTTTAATAGAATCATAAATATCATTTTTCTGTTGTTGAGATAAATAATTATCCCACCAACCTTTAAGTTGGCCTGTAAAACCAGAAATAAGCATTTTTGCTATATTCTTATCAGTATTACCAGCACTTTTACAAACAGTACTATACATAAGCATTCTATGAGCAAGATTATAAATCTGCTTATCTGTTAAACTATCAGCATTCCATTCATAAATGCTTTTCCCATTATAACTATTTGTTATAATGTACTCTTGTTCTTCATTAAGAACATCCAAAGGAGTAGGACGAGAATAGTAGTAACGATTTTGAGTTGGCCTATCAGCCCATTTCATTTTTTGAATTTTATCTGTATCATCATCATCAGTATTATTATTACTAAATGATTCATTATTATTAATAACAGAAATATTCATATTTTTAAATTTTTCTGATAAAATTTTTTCAAATTCAGAAACAGAAGATTTAAATTTAAAATCTTGTATTTCTGGGGGAGATTGGATAGAAGAAGAAGCTATGGAAACTATATTTCTATCTTTCTTTTCTTCAATGTGAACATTAGGCTTGATCTGTTGTATGGCTAATAAAATATTATCGATATTCTTTTTTAAAGAAGTCAATTCTTCTCCTAAAAGAATAAGATATAAATTAGTATAATTTTGCTTTTCAAAAAGTTGATTAATATGATTGATAGTAACAGACAACATATCATCCTCAAATATTTTTGAAAACGCATTAAAATTTAAAACTTTTTCATTCTTTTCTATTTGAAAAGAATTCTGTGGAGGATACACAGATTTCTGAATATTTCCAGAAGAAAGTTTATAATTTCTTTCTATAACAGAAATATAATCAACAAGAAAGATTTTTATAAACCAGGGAACAAAATAAATCATTTTATTTTTTTCTGCACAATCTTTATAAAAAGTATTAATTATATATTCAAATTCTTTTTTGGAAAAACTCTTAAAATACCATTTTCTAAAAGATTTCCATTTATGATCACAGAATTCTTTATTAATCTGAGCTCTTGCTCTAGATCCTTTACTGAAATCTATTTTGATTGTACTATCCATTTAAACAAAATTCATTTCTGAGATAGTATCTGAATCTGTAATGTTCTGGACATTTCCATGAACAATATTATTTCTGTTTATAATAACCTCTTCAATATTTTTATTTTTAGAGAAATCAGATCTAACTTCTTCTCGAATTTGAGAAGTAGAAGCTCTAGAAGATTGAGGAATATCAATTATATAATCTAGAGGAGAAATATAAGATCTAACAGATTGAGATCTAGTAATAGGCAAATAATTTTTATTTTGAAATTGTATATTAACAGATCCTTCATTAGTCTGTATTACTTGTTGTAAATCCATATTCAAAATAGGATTTCTAGGAATAGAATTTTCAAAAGTCCACTTTGATGGAAAGTCTATTTCTTCCCATTTAATAGATCTACGTGTAGTTATTTTAGATTTATTGAAATTAGTCTCAATAAGAACAGTTTCATTTTTCTTTTTGTCAATTCTTTTACACATCGGATTCAAAGTATAAAGAGGTTTATAATAAATACGATAACAAATACATATGACTTCTGTTCCAACAGAATAATTATAACCATGAGTCTTAACATTTAATGTTAAAGAATCTAAAATATTTATATCAGTTAATGATAGAGAAAGATTTGGATACACATCAAAATAAACTGGACCATGAGCCAGACTGGATTCAATTATTCCGATTAAAGATTGTTTCCAATTTAAATTTCTACCATCTCTTAAAGCTGCAATAAAGCTTTCAGGTAAACCTTCCAAAGTAAGAGGTCTAAAGGCAATTTGTACTAGACCTATATGAAGAAATTTATAATCTTTAGAAAATGTTAATATATCTTTTTCATTTAATAAATGAATAACCATCTCTTCATTATTAAGAGGAATTGATGACTCAGTAGTCTTAACAATTTGTTTAAGACCAATTTTTTCAAAGGTTCCTAATTGATAGACCATTTTAGGTTCTATTTTAGGAATAGTCCATTTATTTAATAAATCAAGATTATGAGGAATATCATATTCTTGAGTTATACTGTTTTGAACAGTATTCTTTAAACGAAAAATATTCATTTGAATAAAATATGCTAAATCATAAATATCACTACTCCATGGCTCTGATACCATTCTGGATCTTGAAACATGAGAATCATGGGAAGGTTCGAACAGATTAGGAAAATTCTTATTTTAATCTTTTCTTTTTTTTTTTTACAAAAAATTATATATAAGGAGTTTACCGAGACTAATATTAAGTAGATCAGATTCATGTACTACCCTTCAGCTCGTGTTTGCCTTGAAATGGCTTTTAGAGCATTGTGGGTATTTGTTTTGAATCTTGATCTACTTAATTAGTCTCGGTAAACTCCTTATATATAATTTTTTGTAAAAAAAAAAAAAAGAAAAGATTAAAATAAGAATTTTCCTAATCTGTTCGAACCTTCCCATGATTCTCATTATTATTATTATTATTATTATTATTATGCCCCACACTATATTATAATAATAATTATAATAATAATAATAATTATTATTATTATATATGATCACAACAGGACCCTATATTTTTTTCCCGCATCGGACCCTTCAAAGTCTAAGAGTTGCTTTGCACTTTTCTTTTTTCTTTTTTTTTTCTTTTTTTCTTTTAATAATTGCCTTGCACTTAGAAATGAACTAATATTTTCTTATATTTTAGAGATAGGTCGATCTAGTTCATGTTTTAGTTAAAAAAATATTTTTTACATAAAATTAATATTTTTCATGTCGGGGATTTATCTCAAAAAATTGACTCGTGAGATCGTCTCACGTGAGTTTTTATGTTTATTAAAATATGATTTAACATATTTAGTTTCATGAATTGAATGTTGGTTATTGAACTAATTAATAATTTTGACTCGATTTCACGTTGAAATATCTTCAAACTTTTTCAACTAGATTTCAGTATAATGATTACGAATCAACGATTTTGGCCAAAATACAGTAGGTAATTATAGAAAATTGATAGTATTCTATTATGTAAATATTGACCGGACGAATTAATATATAGAGGAAAACTTTATTATACATAATCGTGCCTACTTTATAATAATAATAATGATTACATGCCATTAATCTCAACATATCCTTCAAACTTAGAAGAAAATTTCCTTCCTTAAAAAAGATACGTGGGCGATTTTTCTAAATAAAACAATTAATATTATAACAAATCTCCACACTATTCCAAGAATTTACTCCCCCAAAAAATCCTAATAAATGGAAAAAAAAAAGTGTATTCATAGAATTCAATATCGTAGAGTCAAGGGACTCATTCATCTCTATAAATTGACATGCAAAATTTTGAAAAAAACCAATAAGAAAACACACAACACAATTAATATGGCCTTAAGACCCCTCCACACCATAAAGAAAGCATTCTATTACAACTTCATGCCATCCAAGAAAGAAGAAGAGTACTTAACGGCAAGAAGGGTTCCGCCAGGATGCCTCGTGGGACGCGTGCTGGTAGACATACGAGACGTTTATCCACCGAACCCGCTACATAATAATAGAGAGCCCGGAAGAAACCCTTGGGTGATCTACAAAACCCTAGATCAATCCGAGGTCGTTTCGGGCAGACTTTTGATATCGTTCAATGATACGTTTGAGCAAATCCTCCGGCAATGGGATCTTAGTATGGCGAACCTCGTCGTGCGAGGGTATCGGGTCAGCGTGACATTGTGGGATGTTACGGACGAAAACAACACAAAGAAATATGAGAGGGGCAATATTAATTTTGATCCTGTGGGTAACAATGATAGTGTCATTTTTTGCATGGAGTTGATGCGGGAAAGGAACCTTAAGGCGGGTGATAGTATTTCTTTGTTTTGGGATTCGGGGGATTCGAGTTTTAAGTTTAAATTATTGGGAGGTCATAATGATGCGTGATTCATATTGAGATGAAAATTGTTTGTTATAAGATTTCTGTTTAATTTAGAAGCGAGGGATTGTAATTTATCACAATGTGGGAAAGAATTCATGAATTAATACATACCAATGATTAATTTCTTGTTAACTTTTGTTTCTTTACTTATCGTTCAGATATGATTGACAAAAACAAAAAAGTAGATCAATCTGTGAGATGACTCAATCCGATCTATATCTATAATGAAAATATTGTTTTTCATTGATTGCACGAAATCCAAAATCGAACTCATAAGATTGAATTGGGAGACGGTCTCAAAATTAAGTTTTGTAAAGAAAAAATAGAAAATTCATTTGTTTACACAAACACTTTGACTTGTGTGAGATAAATCTCATATCTAAGTCACACATGAAAAAAAATATTATTTTTAATGTCAAAAGTATTATTTTTTATTTTAAATATTGACATGGTTGACCCGTCGCACAAAAGACACACTCTTTGTATATATAATTGTCATTTCCATTATAATGATGTTCTTGATATCTATGAGAAAACAAATAAGTAACCTTATCCAAGAAAAAAAATAAAATTCAAAATTTGGTATTTTTTACCAATATTTAAATGAATAAGTCTCTTATGAGATTATCTCACGGATTTATATATGTAAGAGATTGATTTGATCCTTATTTGCAGTGAAAATTAATATTTTTGACATCAAAAATAATATTTTTCATGAGTCAGAGTGAATCAAAGATCCATCATATAAAATTGATCAGTAAGACAGATTTTTGTGTATTTAAATATATAAAATTTTCAATTTTAAAACTTTGTTTGATTTAATCCTTTTAACACAAGCCGATGAAACTTTAGCTCAATGGCTAAGGCTGAGGCCCTCACTGCGGATAGTTTTTCTAATTAATTTATTTAGGTGAATTAAGAAGTTTCTTTGTAATTTTTCTGCTCGAGATAAATATGTATCTAGTTCATGCTCAAGTCCCGTTATTAGTGCGGGCAGTTACATTGTATCTTTGTAATCTGGATCAAGATTGTACTTGTACTCTTAAAAAAATCTTTCGAGAAAAACACTTATGAGATCGTCTCATAGATCCATCTCATGGGACAAACCTTCGATCCGGCTCGATCAATAAAAATATTAATTTTTATTTTTAAATTATTACTTTTCATTGTAAATATAGATCGGATCAACACGTCTCATAAGAGACCTACTCAATTATCAATATATAGGTGGATCTAACTTGAAAGGAAAAAGAACATAACTTAAAGGTTATAAATAAAAAAAAATTTCATCGAGATTATGATATGAAAATATATATCTACAGAATTATAATTAAAAAAGCATAAAGTTTGGAATATTCAAAGTTTTTATGAAATTCTATTTTTTTTTGGGAAATTAACTTTCAAATATTTATTAAAAACAAAGATTTAAAAATTTAAAAATTATAAATTGTTATGATGAAGTGCTTACCCCTAGACCAAAAGCTATAACTGTTAGCTAAGACGTAACTTTATTTTCTTATACTTGTGACAGCGCAGATGAGTCGGGTTGTTAAGCCCATGAGTCTAGGGAGGGACGTGCTTTACTGCTGTTGTTGTCTCATATCTCTTCGAGATCAGTCTGATCATTTCCCTACCATCGGCCATGTCCTCAATAGTGACAGTATTACCCGTTAAGATTTGGTGTCCGATTTTATGGCCCACCTAGCCTACCAGATCAAGCAATGCAACGTCAACAGCTTGACGCATTAGAGCTTCCCAAAAAATCGCTAATCTAGTACTAATCTTATGTTGGAAAAATTGGTTGGTTGTTGTGGGTTGTGAATGAGAATTTAAAGCTCATCCCACATTGGTAAGTTATAAAAATAAGGTTCACTTTAATTAGCCCAAGTTGAGCCAAAGGGTTGGGGCCCCAAGGGGTACCCATGTTTGTTAAGGAGAGCGGACCTAGACTATGCTAGGTTCGAAACATTAGCCACACGCACGCGCCGCCGCCGCCGTCCATCTGACCTGCCGGACCGGGGCGTGGGCTGGGCTGGCTTTGACATTAATATAATTTTTTTGGACAAAATAAAATTATTTATTTTATTAATTATTTTGCTTCCAGATTAATGTATTTTAATTTGTCTGAGTCAAGGAATCTGAAGAGTTGTGTCTCTTCGTTTGAACGCGCGTCCTTTTCGAAGAGTTATGTCTCTCGGATGAACCAGTGCGCCCCTTCGTCCTGAACCAGTGCGTCTGAAGTGATGCGACTCCTCTAGGCAGTCTTCCAGCGCCTATAAATACCTCACGTCTGACTCCATTTGAACTCACTCATTTTATTCTTCCTTTCTCTTCTTCTTGCATACTCTTCCTTCTGAGTTGAGTCTGAATTTTTTAAAACACTTTGAGTGTTCAAAAGATTCTTTGGTTTTTGTAGTGCTACTAATCAAAGTTGGTGATTAGCGTTCTATCTTGGGAGACAATTTTATCAATCCCGTAAGCACCTAGGCGGGAAAATTTGGCTTAAAGATAGAGAGTCAAACTCTCGGCTTGCTAAATTCTGTTGTTGCTGCGTGCATACTGATAAAGATTGCTAAAAAGTTTAAAAAAAATTTTGTATGATGGCTACTGATCCATCGGCTACTGTCACGCCTCCCCCTGTTACGCCGCCCCCTATTACGCAGCCACCTGTTACACCGCTTGTTGTCACGGCCCCTGCCGCTTCTAATGCACATGTCGAGAAACCTGAGAAGTTCTCCGGTACTAACTTCAAGACATGACAACAAAAGATGTTGTTTTACCTCACTACACTTCATCTTGCGAGGTTTTTGAAGAAAGTTGTTGTTCCGTGTAACGCCCCGATTTTATCTTAATTGTTTTTATTTGAGATAATCGGATATTGCAGAGTTCAAGAGCCGACTTGATTTTGATCAGGGTCCTTTTTGCAAATTTCGGATTTTTCAGGGACTAAAATTCAAATTTAGGATTTGTTAGATATTTATAGCTCCTTTGACTATTATTTTCACTCCATCACCTTCCTCTTCACGCCTCCCTTCTCCATTGTTAAATAAATCGATTCTTCAAGCTTTTAGATTTCTCCCCGAGCTCGATCCGTCCGTTGGAAATTATTTCTGAAGGCAGATTAGCGATCACGGCTGCGAGAGATTTGTTCTATCGTAAGTTTTTCTACGATCAGGTTTATTCTATTTTTTGGATGTTGTTAGAATCGTTCGAGATTTGAGTATGTTGTTCTTGACAGAGTTTTGATCATTTATTATCTGTCGGTTTTGAAATAGAGCGACGTTCGAAATTGTTATGAATTTTTGAAGGGATTTTCGAAAGTTGAGTTTTATGATTTGTTAGAATTGGATTGTTATGGTGGAATGTTGGTTGAATTGAGTCTATTGGATTGATATTATGCTATCTGCATTTCCGGTTTGATCAGATTATAGCCGTTATGCCGCCGGTTTGAGTTTTGGATTGTAAATTGGTTTGAATTGTTTGAGCCAAGCCTTCGATTGAGTTGTATGTTAATCTCGAGCCTTATTACTTCTTGTACATATTGATTTGAGGCCAGTGCAGTTGCGAGATTTGCAGCCTTGTGCAACTTGAAGATTGGAGCCGGTATAGTATCGATTTCTTATTATCGATTGAGGTCGTTTGATTGAATCTTGTTTGAGGAATCGTTGTTGTTTCCAGGTTGGAGCATCGACGTTGTTGAAAATATATATAAGATGACTTAGACTGGAATGGAACGTGTGACTCGAATCCGACTTGATTCGAGTGTTCCGAAAAAATCACATACTGGCATGTTATTTGATTATTTGAGTTATTTGAGTTATGTTTTGCATTGCATTCATATTGAGCTAAGAATCCTTGATTTGAGCAGCGGGCAGGACGACCCTTTTATGATAGACGTTTTGGGGATTATATTGTGAGTGGCCTGGGTGTAGCCATTTCACCTAGTGCTAGCATACTCCTTATAGTCGCACCAAAGTCTAGAGGATGGAGATACGTAGCACCACCTCGATCGGGAGAGTCGGTGAGTTCTTTACGTGATCTCTTCCTCGGGATCCCAAAAGCAAAAGCAGCAACTCTTTTGATTATCCGACTTGATAATCCCAGATTTTAAAGACATGCATTGCATTGCATGCATTTGAATTGAGTTTAGATATGAATTTGGAATTGATTGTCTTGTATATATATCATGTGTTGATATATTAATTGATATGCATGTTTGTCTCTTTTACTGGGAATTGTATTCTCACCGGATTATCTGGCTGTTGTCTTGTCTTTGTATGTGTGCTTGGCAACAGGTGGGGCAGGACCGAGTCAGAGGCAGCATGGCTAGATGGTTGAGATGATAGACGTGAGGCCTTGTGGTTTTAGAAGTCGAATATGTAATCGAACGTAGATTTTATTCGAACTCGTTTTGTATCGGTTATGGAACTTAGATTGATGCATGTTCTATTAGTTTGAGATTGTATAACTCTAGAACTACTGTCTGGATGTGTTGATGCATGTTTTAGATTGAAGATTGAATTATTGTTGGATTGAGTTTGTAAGGAATAGCATACCCTGTTCTGTAATTTTCTGGGCAAGGGGGTGCGCTCGATCCTAGGATATTGCAGGATCGAGCGCGGCACCCTGCATTTTTCTCGGCAGAGAGTTTGTAATTTTGGTGCGCTCGATCCTAGACTTTTATAGGATCGAGCGTAGTACTGTTCATTCAAAAAAAAAAAATTTATTTCTTCTTGTTGCCTTAACTTATAGATGGTGCATGATAATTGTTTATATTATCTTAAGAATAGAAGATTAGAACCAAGGCCTCACATTCCAATACCAAATGCTGACACACAAGCAAGGTCTGCTTTCGATGCATGGTCTCACAACGACTTCTTGTGCCGGAACTACATACTGAATGGGTTGGACAATACGCTGTATAGCGTATACTCTGCAACCAAGACTGTTAAGGAACTGTGGGAATCCTTGGAGAAAAAGTACAAGATTGAGGATGCTGGCACAAAGAAGTTTGTAGTCGGAAAGTTTCTCGAGTTCAAATTGGTCGATACCAAGACGGTGATTAGCCAAGTACAAGAGTTCCAAATCATCCTCCATGATATAATGGCCGAAGGGATGATGATCAGTGAGTCCTTCCAAGTGGCTACATTAATCGAGAAACTGCCACCATTATGGAAGGAATTCAAGAATTATTTGAAGCATAAACTCAAAGAAATGGGGCTCGAGGACTTGATAGTCAGGGTGCGAATTGAGGAAGACAATCGCAAAGCGGAGAACAAAGCTGGTAAGATGCCGATGGAAGCAAAGGCAAACTTGGTGGATCCGAACGCTACGAAGAAAAGGAAACAGTTTGGAAAAAATGTGAAGCAAGGAAAAAACAAGAAGTGGAAAGGAACCTGTTGGAACTGTGGAAAGACGAACCACAAAGCCAAAGATTGTTGCTTACCAAAGAAGGACAATCAGTACCGGGCAAATGTTATCCAACATAGATCTGTGTCTGTTGACTTGTCTGAATTAGATCTATCAGCAGTAGTCTTCGACGCTAACATGGTTGATCATCCTAGAGAATGGTATATCGACACTGGAGCGACACGACATGTTTGTGCTGACAAGGAGTTATTCTCCAAGTATACACTCATAAGTCGACAACAACTATACATGGGTAACAATGCAACATATAACATCATTGACTTAGGCAAAGTGGTGATCAAGATGACTTCGGGAAAGGAGCTTACTCTTATCGATGTCCTTCATGTTCCGAACATAAGAAAGAATCTTGTGTCAGGCTCTAGACTGGTTAAGGCCGGATTTAGAATAGTGTTTGAAGCTGGCAAAGTTGTAATAATGAAAAATGGACAGTTCCTAGGCAAAGATTATATGAAAAAAGGACTGTTCAAGATGAATGTAATGAATGTACTTCGAGATTTTGAAAGAAATAAAGTTAAAGCTTTGAATTATTTGGTTGAGTGTTCTAATTTATGGCATACTAGATTAGGACATGTTAACTTCAACACTTTGAGGAAACTCGGAAAGTTAAATCTTATTCCAAAGACTAAGATTGATTCAAATTACAAATGTGAAGTATGTGTTGAAGCTAAATTAACTAAAGTACATTTTCACAAAGTGGAAAGAAGTACGATACCTCTAGAACTAATTCACACAGACGTTTGTGATTTAAAGTTTGTACAAACTAGAGGTGGAAAGAAGTACTTTATTACATTCATTGATGATTGCACAAGATTCTGTTATGTATTTCTTTTAAGAAGTAAAGATGATGCTCTTGAAGTTTTTAAGACCTATAAAAATGAAGTTGAAAATCAATTAGGCAAACGAATCAAAAAGATTCGTAGTGATAGAGGAGGCAAATATGTAGCTCCGTTTGTAAAATTTTGCAATGAATCTGGCATTATTTGTGGGGACCTCGGGTTTCTAATATCATCTTAGGGCAATTAATGATTAATAAAACAATTAATCAAACAATAAAATGAATATTAAAAACCAAGAGCTAAATTTTTTTTAAAAAAAATCCAGAGCCTTGCTCGATCGGGTAAACTCACCCGATCGAGCGAGCTTCATGCTCTAGCTCTCGGGTCCGCTTCAATTATGGCCTCGCTCGATCGGATGAACTCGTCCGATTGAGAGAGCCCAAATATTATGCTCTCGGGTTTGTAAAATCATAGGCCGCGCTCGATCTCACGTACTCATCCGATCGAGCGGGCTCCCTGCTTTTAAAAAAAACAATTTCTGCAGAATCTATTTGCTGTCAAAACTTGTAACCATGGCATAATTCATCAACAAAATTCAAGTCTAAACATGTTATAAAATCGGGGAACATACATACATATATTAAGTCCCTAGCATCAAATCATGCGTTGAATACGTCAATCGAATAACATCAAAAATATGAAACAACAAGCTACACTAAGTCGCAAAAGTGAGCTTCTAAAACATAAGTTTCATGTCAAGTTCAATGCTATCTTAATACCATTCTTCAGCTTAAACCCGAGTTCACACTTGCTAAATCTCGCTCCTGAGCTATCAACGTCCTATCAGACTAGCTCCTGCCCCATATGTTGCAATGCACACATACAAAACAAAGCAACATCCGGATAAACTCCGGTGAGAAATCATTCCCAGTATAAGCGACATATAAATGCGTTAAATAAATCATATCGACTCTAGTCATATACGACTCAAAAATAAAGTAAATAATGCATATATCGATCAAGAATTGATTCATATATCATCGTTGCCATCAAGATTCGTATCCGATCTTGACATGAATATCCATATATCGTAGTCGTCTCAGACTAGAAAATAAGATCGTCTCAGATCTTGGCATAGAATCAATTCAATATCATATCATATCGTATTCATATCGACTCAAACTCAAAGATCCACTACCTGAGATGGATCGACAACATCAAAATCAAATCGAAAATATAAACAAGTATGTGATTTTGGCGGGACAACTCAAGAAGCGTCATTCTCGAGTTTCAAATCCCTGACTCGCGAAGTCGTCTTATACCTTCGTATTTCTTTTGTTTTGAATGCTTCAAATCTGAAATATAGCATCAAAACATTCATATCAATCTTCATTCAACTCCATCATTTCAAACTCGATTCAAAATTATTCATATATTGTCAATCATATCACTTCAAACCTTCTTCCATTTTTTCTTCGGTTCAAAGTCGTCAATCTCGAGTCCTCACCTCTTATCAAGGCTGAAATTGAAGAATAAAGATGCTACAACATCAGCAATATCGTGAAGAACATTTCAGCCTAATCATAAGCTATCAAAACGGTCTCAAAACACAAATCGACGGCGTAGCGACTAAAAATCGATAACCGACGACATATCGAAACCATTTTCAACTTCAATTATGGCTTCTCATCCACATATCAGCAAAATAAAATCATATTTCCAGCATATCAGAAGTATAAATTCGAGATAAATTTTGTGAAAACTCATTAGAAGTCATACGACTTCAAATAACCGATTCGACATCGATACAGAAAGATATAAACCATCAAAAATCAAGATTCATGTTCAACGTCTGATCTTTCCAACATACTGATTTCGAAATATATCAGAAACCTCACAATACTTACATCAAATCGAAGTCCTCGTTGCAAGGATTCCAGAACACTTTTCGGAATTGAAATCGGACAATCGGATCAAAAGTTACGGCGATTTGAAAATCGGAAATCAAAAGGAAATGAAGAAGCTCGACTTCCTCTGTTCTAAAATTTCTGAATTGTCTATGAAATACACGTATTCATGCTGATAATTCTGATTAAAATCGGATATGTATTGCCTAAATTGTAATTTAGTCCCTGAAACTTAAAAAATTGCAATTTAGTCTTCGGCCCTCTTTTTAATTCAATTTCAATCCTAAATAATTTAAGAATATTAGAATTTAAATCGAAACTCTAAATATTCCCAAATTAAATATACTTGGATTAAAATTAAATAAATTCGGATTAAATTAAATAATCCCGGCATTGTGCACTTTAGCCCTTCAAACGTCGGTATTTCCAATTCAGGCACTGATCGGGTTGCATCTTCGAATTCAATCATATTCATTCTCGAAACTTGGAATTTAATCTTAAATTCCATAAATATTCAACTCGAATATTTTAATATTTTAATTTAAGAATTCCCGGAATAATTCTCAAAATCCGTACATTCTCAAATTCAATATTTTCGACTCGAAAATTAAATCTATAATTTCCATAACTTTTCAAATCAACATTTGCCCAAATTATGGAATTTAATTATCAAATCCCATAATTAATAACTTAATATTTTCGGGCCTTACAATTCCTCCCCTCTAAGGAATGATTTCGTCCTCGAAATCGTATGCAATCGAAAAATCAATTCTGATGGTCTGCATGATTATCTGAAGTGATTCTCACTTCAATCTTATATCTCTGATCTTCGTAACTCATCTCTTCATCTCTTATTAGATTATCTTTCTAATCTGCGTCTATTCTCTTGTATTCTGTATCTATTCATTCGTACTTTAATTAACTGAAAAGACTTCTTTCTGAGTTGTTTCTCTCCTTAATCAAGAATCTATCGAATATTAGACTTAACTCAGAATCTCTTCAATATCTATTTCATCTGATTAAAGCACATATGAAGAATCTATTGATACTTCCTTCACTTAGATACGTGGAACAAATCTGATCCATCATATCAAGTTGGAAAGAATAATTCTTTCAATAAAATCATCAATTCTGTCTGACATCTCATTCAGTGAAATTCAGTTTCAGTGACGACTTGTTTCTTTCTCTTTTCATTCTATGCTCTGCATAGAAGATATATCAAGTCTACACTTTCATTCTATTCATCGCATCAAGATCAGTATCCAACATTATATTCTGAATCTGTAATTCATACACGGTTCTTTCTCTATTCTGAATCGAATGATATTTCAAGAATAACTTTTTCGCTTAACTAATCAGTTTCAGCTGTTAAAAGTTATATCTATCATTCAATTGCTAACTCTGTTTCTTCTTCTCTGTTCTTATTTCGTACAGATTCATATGCGTACTCTTTGTGTATCTCAAATCACATCTGATCTGATATCGGATACTTCTATAATATTATTTCAACACAAAGAAATCTGATTTCTTTCTCATCTTATCATCAAAGCATTATCTCAATATCAACTCGATAGCTGGTACAAGAATCATGGTAATCAAGTGGCAATATATCAAATCAATTAATACCGAATCAAGTATTAAAGTTCTGAGAATATTCTCAAAGTCTAGAAAATCAACTCAGATAATCTATCATTCAAAGAATGAATAATGCAATCACATATAACCAAACACTCAGAACATCAATCAATCGATGCCACAATCTATCAAAGAAATCTAAAGTCTCTATCTTGACAATAGATTTCAATCATTCCTGTAATTTCATCATATCATTAACTTCTTAACAACTATCTATTCATGTCTGTATCATATCTCATACAGCGTATTCTGAAACATCTGATTAGTCTGTTCGGACTATTCATTCATCAGAGAATAATATGATGTATTCACAGAGTCCAAAGTACTCAGAGATTTTGATAATCTATATCATGTCCGATATAGTACTCAGAGTTTCAGATACTCTGAATCATAATTCAATAGTAACCTACTGTCTCAATATGAAACAATAATCCTTGGCTTACTATGTAATCTTACAACAATTCTGATCACAATTCAGTGATCTGATCATGATTATAGATTATCTTATTCAGTAATTTCAATCAATCTGATCATAAGTCATATCATAATATTCAGTAATTCAAATCAATTCAATCATCACTACCACAGTTTAAATCATGCATACTGCTTCATCTTGGTAGTTTAGTAAAGTAATCTATCAAATCATGACTTTATTTCAAATTCTGGAGTCTCTAAACTGTCACTGAACCCACCTGGTCAATGCTTTGCAACTGCAATTGAAATTCTCTCTATACGTTTAACTTCTAAAACGTACAAATTCTGTTACATCTGTTTGCTTTATCAAAGGATAAAACAATTATTGGATGACTATTGATGTGCATTTATTTCAGAATCCGATATCTCTTTTCGGAAATATCAAACGCAAGCATATAATCAATCACACTATAATTCATCCATTCTAATCTGCAACTTTAATACATATCTCAAGCTAGAATTCTTTACCGAATTCTAATCACTTTAATTTACTTTCTGTGTTTCTTTCATCCTCTGAACAAATCTGGCTCATTTACAATCAAAATTATTCTAATTGGTTATGCATTTGTCTGAATATATTCAAACCATAATACACAGAAATCTAAAATAAATCGATCAAATGCCTATTTCATTTCTCACTTCTATTTCCAAAGTACTGACAAATCATACAATCAATCCAAAATCTGGATAGTAATCAAATCTTTCTATCAGTTACGAGCCAAAAAATCTTAAAATACGCTGAAATATCCATCAAAGGATCAATAATTCTTAAAATCAAAAGAATAAATCAAGATTGAGAAAATCTCTCAATCAAGGTCATCCAAAATCAAATTTTCTGGATAACAAACTCTGCAAAGAGAAAACAAGTCAATTGCATCACATAACTCAAAATGAGTGAATCAACTCAGGCTCTATGAACAAAACAAAGAGAGCCACTCAAAATCAAATATTTCAAGAATTATATCTCCAATCAAAAGAAAAGACTCAACGGTAACTGATTTTCATCTCATCATCTATTTTATAAACCTCAAAATCAGTATTCAATTCTTAAACTCATCAATTCACTATTGAATTCCAGTTCACAACTTAAACTAAAGTTGAAATCTTACTGAAACATATCTGCAATCTCTACTCATTGACATATCTACCAATGTTGGTTTAGATCTTGAACATATCTAGTGCATAGAATATACTTATTTCTGAACATTTCTGTAATCAAACATAATGTACACGGAACTGAAATCTAAGAATCTTAATTCTAGATCCCTCATCATATCATCATATTCATATGCACATTATGTTCTTACTGGTCTAACTTAATCGCTTCTTATCATCAATCTTCTATAAATATGTATTTGGTTATTGCAGTATCATCTATCATGAAACATACACAGATATCTCAAATATGAACAAAATCATGTTCAGTTTCATTTCATCGAAGCAGTAGTTCAATTATTCAGTTCAATTCACAAATTCTCTTTTTTGATATAGAGGTAGAACTATAATAAGCTTTCAGCTATCATATATCTCTTGCACCTATAACATACATAGGTTAAAACAAAATAAATCTGTTACCTGCAATCTCATTTCCAGGTGCACCTTCATTCTGATCCTCTTTATATTTCTGGAACTGTTCTTTATTAAAATTTTCTCTGAATCTGATTTGCTTCAATCATATCCTAGCACATCTGCTTGAAATGTCTTTGCACTGATTGCTAAGATATCTCCCTCCACAATAAGTGCAATAATCTTTAACATACTCTGCATTCAAATCCAGACCAATCTGTCTCGATTCATTAAAGTTAAAGAACTACTTTCATACAATGTGTCAGTCGTCAACTTGTACTCCGACATAATCTCCGAATTCAAGCCATGAATAAACAACTCAATTGTGAGCTTCTTCATCATCTACAATTCAAAGAATCGTAGTAGGCTTGAAAATCTAATAAAATAATATTCTTCATTATTCGAATTTCTCTGCTTCTGATTGGTATATTTGGTTTTCTGGCTATTCTTCTTGCTTAGCACAATCTTCTTTTTCTCATCATTTCTATCTGGTTATAGCAAAGAACTGCTAATAAATCTCTGTTCTAATCACTTGCCAAGAAATCAATCTACCTATTCTCTTTCAGAATTTTCTTCATCAAAATCTACCAGCTGGTTGCTATATCTTGAAGTTGGTATACAATCAATCTGATATAACGTTCAGCTGTATCTTTCAAGTATTTGAACACCTGATAAAGTTCTTCACGCCAAATTCTTCCTGTAATAGCATCTATTCATTCGCTGATATACTGTTTTGTTCAACCGAAAATATTTCTTTCAGCTGAGCTATACAGTTCTGTTCAGTCTGGGGTGCTTATGTCACCCAAATAACACTGTTCTATTCAATTCTGGGTGCTTACATCACCCAGGGAATCTTATAACAAAATCAGTAAGAAATTCAAAAATTTACAAATCAGTAAATCAAGCAGTTTAGTTTCAAGAGTAGATCATGCTTACATGAAATTCATCAAATCATCAAATCAAGTAATGCATAATCATGCAATACTATAAATGCATGCGACTCAATCTACCCCGCTCAGCTTCTATCTCAGTCCAAGAAACTTACGCTCTGATACCACCTGTTGTGGGGACCTCAGGTTGCTAATCTCATCTTAGGGAAATTAATGATTAATAAAACAATTAATCAAACAATAAAATGAATATTAAAAACCAATAGCTAAATTATTATTTTTTAAATCCCAGAGCCTCGCTCGATCGGGTAAACTTACCCGATCGAGCGAGCTTCATGCTCCAGCTCTCGGGTCCGCTTCAATTATGGCCTCGCTCGATTGGATGAACTCGTCCGATCGAGCGAGCCCAAAAATTATGCTCTTGGGTTTGTAAAATCACAGGCCGCGTTCGATTCCACGTACTCATCCGATCGAGCGGGCTCCCTGCTTTAAAAAAACAATTTCTGCAGAATCTATTTGCTGTCAAAACTTGGAACCATGGCATAATTCATCAACAAAATTCAAGTCTAAACATGATATAAAATCGGGGAACATACATACATATATTAAGTCCCTAGCATCAAATCATGCATTGAATACATCAATCGAATAACATAAAAAATATGAAACAACAAGCTACACTAAGTCGCAAAAGTGAGCTTCTAAAACATAAGTTTCATGTCAAGTTCAATGTTATCTAGATACCATTCTTCAGCTTAAACCCGAGTTCACACTTGCTAAATCTCGCTCCTGAGCTATCAACGTCCTATCAGACTAGCTCCTGCCCCATCTGTTGCAATGCACACATACAAAACAAAGCAACAGCCGGATAAACTCCGGTGAGAAATAATTCCCAGTATAAGCGAAATATAAATGCGTTAAATAAATCATATCAACTCTAGTCATATACGACTCAACAATAAAGTAAATAACGCATATATCGATCAAGAATTGATTCATATATCATCGTTGCCATCAATATTCGTATCCGATCTTGACATGGATATCCATCTATCATAGTCGTCTCAGACTAGAAAATAAGATCGTCTCAGATCTTGGCATTCAATATCATATCATATTGTAAGGCCTGGAATTAATTGATTTAATCCGGAAATTATTTAATTTTAATCCGAGTATATTTAATTTGAGAATTTTGGAGTTTTGAATTAAATTCTAATATTTTTAAATTATTTAGGATTGAAATTGAATTAAAAAGATTTGCCGAGGATCGATTTGCAATTAAGCAAGACTTGAGGGGCCAAAGTGCAAATAGTAGAAAATTGTTGGACACTTGTTATTTTGATAAGTCCTCACGTGTAATATCAGTAATTTCATCAGAAATTTCAGAGACAAGAACCGAGAGCAAGAACAAAGAAATTCCAAGTTGCATTCTTCATCTTCAAATTGCCATATCTTGTATTTCGGTTATCCGAATTCGATTCCGAAAAAGGTTCTGAACTCCTTGCAAGAAGACCTTCGATTTGATGTAAGTTTTCTTTTGATTCATTATGGTTAGAGAAGTCGAAAATGGCAGAGATCAGATGTGGATTTGAATTGATGTTGTTGAGCTTGTATTCTTTGTTCTATCGAGTTCGGGTTGAAGGATGGCTATCAATTATGTTCTTATGATTTCTCAGCCACTATTCGACTTATATGCTTTCTGATATGATGGGTTTGAGTTGATATGCAGCTGATATATGATGTATATGGTGATAGAATTGACTTAGTTGAGTTCGGGATTGCCGAATAATATCGATATGCCGTCGAACTTTTGATTTGAAGTTGATTTGCTATCTTATACTTGAGCTGCCATTGACATGATTAAATCTGATGTTTCCTTGATAAATATGCTGTGATTTCAGTTTACAATCAAGATACGTCAAATTGATAATCCCGACTTCGAAACCGGTAGAAGAAAGAACAAGGTTTGTAGCCTTTTTGCCTTGAAGTTGGGTTGAAGTTTGAGCAGATTTTGGCACAAGGTTATGTTATATGGATTGACCAGATTTGGGAGCAGAGTTTGATAGCCTTGAAGAGCTTGAAACCAAGACAAGAAAGGTATAAACCAACATCGAACCATGGGATATATAACTCGAGTTAGATTGACTTGAGTTTCCCTAAACCACATACTTATTTGTTTCTTGTTGGAATTGATTTATTTTCAAGTCCATAGATATATGTTCTTGATTGTTTAATTGATAGATGAATTGTATGAGATAGATGATGGCATAGATAGATAAGTCTATTGTCTTTCCTTGCTAGATTAGCTTGTCTCTTGTAGGTGGCTTAGATTAATGCTTCTAGAATTGGTTGCATCTTGATAAGCCACTAGATCTTAAAGAGTTGAAGGCGGATGTGCCATGTCTTAGGAAGGCAGATGTGCCAAATTACCAAATGTTTGGACTTGTATCGATATGCGTAGGAGTAGATCGACTCCTATGACCGAAGATCGATATAGTGGACCAAAGTTTGGGAATAAGAACGTACCGCCACCTCGAATGGGAGAGTAGGTGGGAGATTTGTTGCGTTCTTATTCAAACCGGGATCCCTAGATGAGAGTTGAGAAAATAATCAAGTCTTGGTCTAGAGTTAAGACTAAGAGTCAAAATCAAGAAGTCATACAAAAACAAAATTAGAGTCAAGACTAAGACACTACTTAGATTTGATAGATGACTTTGTGTGGCTGAATATGTTATGTTTTGAATATAGCATGTTTTTGTGCTACGCTTTGATTTATAGCATGCCTTTGTTATATGCTTTGAATTATAGCATGTATTGTGGTTCATGAATATTTTATGAATTAATTATGATAGTAATTACACTTGAACTTAATAGCATGCTATATGTTGCTTATACTGGGAAATGTATTTCTCACCGGAGATATCCGACTGTTGTTGTGTTTGTATGTGTGCATGACAACAGGTAGTTCGGGATCAGGACAGAAGCGAGCATGAAGAACAGAGATTGAGAGTTAGAGTGGAGATCCGAGTTTAGATGTTCATTGTGCTGTTCTTAAGACAACATGTTGTAGCCTCATGATTCTAGTATGAGACTTTATTCTAGTATATGGTGATCTTGTTCCTCTTTAACTATATCATGTTATAATGCATGTTAGTCTATGATTATGTATAGATTATACATGATATGATGCTAAATGTAAAAGAATGGAAGGGACTCACTTTTGACAGCAAAAGATCTTCTGTTTATTTTCTGCATATTGAGCCCGCTCGATCGGTGAAGATTGACCGATCGAGCGAGGCCCTTATTTATGAGGCAGCGAGTTGAGCATTTTGGGCTCACTCGATCGGTGAAGATTAACCGATCGAGCGAGGCCAAAATATTCCCAACCCGAGAAGTTGGTTTCAGGGCTCGCTCGATCGGGTGTTTTTCACCGATCGAGCGAGGTGCTCCACTTTAAAAAAAAAATAATTTTTTGTTTATCTTATTTAGTCTTTGATGCTTGACTAATTATTATGATTATTTGGTTAATTGTATTGAAATGAGAGATTAGTACTCGGATCCTCACACATATCGTATTCATATCGACTCAAATCAAAGATCCACTATCTGATATGGATCGACAATATCAAAATCAAATCGAAAAGATAAACAAGTATGTGATTTTGGCGAGACAACTCAAGAAGCGTCATTCTCGAGTTTCAAATCCCTGACTCGCGAAGTCGTCTTATACCTTCGTATTTCTTCTGTTTTGAACGCTTTAAATCTGAAACATAGCATCAAAACATTCATATCAATCTTCATTCAACTCCATCATTTCAAACTCGATTCAAAATTAACCATATATCGTCAATCATATCACTTCAAACCTTCTTCAATTTTTTCTTCGGTTCAAAGTCGTCAATCTAAAGTCGTCACCTTTTATCAAGGCTGAAATTGAAGAATAAAGATGCTACAACATTAGCAATATCGTAAAGAACATTTCAGCTTAATCATAAGCTATCAAAACGGTCTCAAAACACAAATCGACAGTGTAGCGACTAAAAATCGGTAACCGACGACATATCGAAACTAATTTCAACTTCAATTATGGCTTCTCATCCATATATCAGCAAAATAACATCATATTCCCAGCATATCAGAAGTATACAGTCGTGATACATGCTGTGAAAACTCATTAGAAGTCATACGACTTCAAATAACTGATTCGACATCGATACGGAAAGATATAAACCATCAAAAATCAAGATTCATGCTCAACTTCTGATCTTTCCAACATACTGATTTCGAAATATATCAGAAACCTCACAATACTTACATCAAATCGAAGTCCTCGTCGCAAGAATTCCAGAACACTTTTCGGAATTGAAATCGGACAATCGAATCAAAAGTTACGGCGATTTGAAAATCGGAAATCAAAAGGAAATGAAGAAGCTCGACTTCCTCTATTCTGAAAATTCTGAATTGTCTATGAAATACACGCATTCTTGCTGATAATTCTGATTAAAATCGGATATGTATTGCCTAAATTGCAATTTAGTTCCTGAAACTTTAAAAATTGAAATTTAGTCATCGACCCTCTTTTTAATTCAATTTCAATCCTAAATAATTTAAGAATATTAGAATTTAAATCGAAACTCTAAATATTCTCAAATTAAATATACTTGGATTAAAATTAAATAAATTCGGATTAAATTAAATAATCCCGGCATTGTGCACTTTAGCCCTTCAAACGTCGGTATTTCCAATTCAGTCACTGATAGGGTTGCATCTTTGAATTCAATCATATTCATTCTCGAAACTTGGAATTTAATCTTAAATTCCATAAATATTCAACTCGAATATTTTAATATTTTAATTTAAGAATTCCCGGAATAATTCTCAAAATCCGTACATTCTCAAATTCAATATTTTCGCCTCGGAAATTAAATTTATAATTTTCATAACTTCTCAAATCAACATTTGCCCAAATATGGAATTTAATTCTCAAATCCCATAATTAATAACTTAATATTTTTGGGCCTTACATTATTCATCAAACAACTGCTCCATATTCACCACAATCTAATGGTGTCGCAGAGAGGAAAAACCGTACTCTGAAGGAGATGATGAATGCTGATAAGTTCTGGATTACCCCAAAACTTGTGGGGGGGGGGGGGGGGGGGGGGGGGGGGGGGAAGCAATCCTTTCAGCAAATCATATTCTTAATAAGATACCACACAAAAGTAAGAATGAATCTCCTTACAAATTATGAAAAGGTCATAGACCTTCATACAAATACTTGAAAGTGTGGAGGTATTTGGCTAAAGTAGAAATACCAAAGCCAAAAGAAGTTAAGATTGTACCTAAGACTGTAGATTGCATCTTTATTGGATATGCAAACAATAGCAGTGCATATAGGTTCTTAGTGCATAAATAAGTAATTCCTGATATACATGAAAATACGATAATTGAATCAAGGAATGCTGCATTTTTTGAGAACATCTTTCCTTGTAAGGAAGGAAAAAAAAATCTCTTTCAAAAGAGTTCATGAATCTACTAATGAGGAAATTCATGAAAGTATAGAAACAAGGCGTAGTAAACGAGCTAAGATAGCCAAAACTTTTGGTCCTGATTTTCTTAGTTATGCTATAGAAAATGATCCAAGGACTTTAAGCGAAATGCTATCTAGTCCTGACGCTCCGCTTTGGAAAGAAGCCATAAACAGTGAAATAGATTCCATCATGCAAAATCATACTTGTGAATTAGTAGATCTCCCACCAGGAAGCAAACCTTCAGGATGCAAATGGATCCTAAAAAGAAAATACAAAGCTGATAGATCTGTTAAAAAAACAAAGCAAGGTTAGTGGCTAAAGGATTTAGACAAAAAATAGGGTTGGATTTCTTCGATACATATTCACCTGTTACGAGAATAACGTCTATTCGAGCTCTTATAGCAATAGTTGCTTTAAATAATATCGAAATTCATCAAATGGATATAAAGAAGACATTTTTAAATGGTGAGTTGGAAGAAGAAATATATATGAAACAACCTGAAGGTTTTATTGCTCCTGGTCAAGAAAATAAAGTGTGAAAACTCGTTAAATCATTGTATGGGCTAAAAAAAGCTCATAAACAATGGCATGAAAAGTTTGACAAAACAATGATGTCAAATGGATTCAAGATTAACGAGTGTGATAAATGTGTTTATATAAAGGGCACACCTAACTCATATGTAATTATCTGTCTATATGTAGACGATATGCTCATTATGGGAAATAGTCATGATTTCATCATGAATACTAAAAAAATATTGACAAAACATTTTGACATGAAAGATATGGGAAAAGCAGACGTTATCTTAGGAATTAAGATTGAAAAAACGTCTCAAGGAATTACCCTAACACAATCTCATTATATTGAGAAAGTACTTAGGAAATTCAATGCGTATGATGTTACGCAGGTAAGATCACGCGTAGATTTAAATTTACATTTATCTAAAAATCGTGGTGAACCCATATCTCAATAGCAATATGCAAGGATTATTGGAATTTTAATGTATATTACAAATTGTACTTGTCCTGATATTGCTTACTCAATAAATAAATTGAGTAGATTCACAAGTAATCCTAGACACGATCATTGAAAAGCATTTGAAAGAGTATTTAAATACTTAAAGTATTCAATGAACTATGGATTACATTATGCAATATATCCTTCTGTACTTGAAGGATATTGTGATGCAAATTGGATTTCAGACACAAAAGACTCTAAGTCCACAAGTGGATATGTGTTCACCATCGGTGGAGGAGCTGTATCGTGGAAATCCTCTAAGCAAACATATATAGCTCATTCAACTATGGAATCAGAATTCATAGCTTTAGACAAAATGGGAGAAGAAGCGGAATGACTTCGTAATTTCCTAGAAGATATTCCGTGTTGGACTAAACCAGTGCCATCAATAATGATACATTGCGATAGTCAGTCGGCTATAGGTAGAGCACAAAGTAGCATGTATAATGGTAAGTCAAGACACATACGTCGAAGACATAATATCATTAGGCAGTTGATCTCAAATGGTATTATTCGCAGTTGATTATGTAAAATCAAAAGATAACTTAGCGGATCCGTTGACAAAAGGTTTAGGGAGAGATCAAGTAAACTGTTTATCAAGAGAAATGAGATTAAAACCTACAAAATTAAAGGATATTCATAGCGAAAACCCAACCTTTTAGATTGGAGATCCCAAGATCTTGGTTCAGTGGGAAAATCAAGTTATGAATGTTCGTGTGCACTTAGAACTTGGTTCAATTCTCATTCCTAGGATAAAAATGCAACCTGTGCAAGTAGTGAGGTTAAGTTTTAACAGACTTTTAATGATTCCTATATTTCTCTAAGAAATAGAGTATGACAGGATACTCATATAATAGGAGGTCACCTATTTAAGTGTGAAGACGGGCCGCTTCAACGAAACACTTAAGAATCCAAGATGTTGTCCAGGGCCAAAACGGACAAAACCATGAGAACAAATAAAGTGTGAGTTGTGTGAATACTGTTGTCTTAGTTTACATCAACAGCTGAATAGTTCAAGACATCACGTTCACAAGGCAGCCTAGTAAATCCGATAGTATTTCACTAAGGAATGTTCAAAGCCGCAAGCTACCTCTCCCCATGTAATAATTTTTCTCAAGAAACTCTTTTATAGCATATGCATACATATTCGCATAAATCACATTCTTGTGGGGGATTGTTGGAAAAATTGGTTGGTTTTTATGGGTTGTGAATGAGAATTTAAAGCTCATCCCACATTGGTAAGTTATGGAAATAAGGTTCACTTTAATTAGCCCAAGTTGAGCCAATAGGTTGAGGCCCCAAGGAGTACCCATGTTTGTTAAGGGGAGCGGACCTAGACTATGCTAGGTTCGAACTATTAGCCACACGCGCGCGCGCCGCCGCCGCCGGCCGGCCGGCCGGCTTGGCACGGACCGGACGGGGCGTGGGCTGGCTTTGACATTAATATAACTTTTTTGGACAAAATAAAATTAATTATTTTATTAATTATTTTGCTTCCAGATTAATATATTTTAATTCGTCCGAGTTAGGGGTTCTGAAGAGTTGTGTCTCTTCGTTGGAACGCGCGTCCTTTCCAAATAGTTATGTCTCTCGGATGAACCAGTGGGCCCCTTCGTCCTAAACCAGTGCGTCTGAAGTGATGCGACTCCTCCAGGCAGTCTTCCAGCGCCTATAAATACCTCACGTCTGGCTCCATTTGAACTCACTCATTTCATTCTTCCTTTCTCTTCTTCTTGCATACTCTTCCTTCTGAGTTGAGTCTGAGTTTCTTAAAACACTTTGAGTGTTCAAAAGATTCTTCGGTTTTTGTAGTGCTACTAACCGAAGTTGGTGATTAGCATTTTATCTTGGGAGATAATTTGATCAATCCCATAAACACCTAGACGGTCAAATTTGTCTTAAAGATAGAGAGTCAAACTCTCGGTTCACTAAATTTTGTTGTTGCTGCGTGCATACGGATAAAGATTGCTAACATCTTACACATTCACGCTTAACCCAACCTAAGTTACATATCCAAATGGTATTACCCAAATGAATTGCTTTCGAAGCCCAACTGAAATTGTGGCCCAGGCGATTGGACAACTTGTAAATACCCAACTCTAGCTCGGTCCGTGTTAGTACTAATATTAAACTTTTCTTTTTCCCCTAAAAATTAAATAAATACTCAAATAAGATGAAAAAAATTATTAAAACTTAGATCTTTAATTTTTATACATATGATAACCTAATATTTTGATTCTCAAGAATATTAAAATAATAAGTGTAAAAAATACTAATAATAATAAAAAAGTCGAATTTCCTATAATATTATTTTACAACGAATAGTATAATCGGATCATACCACTCGGATTCCAACTGCGTTTAACTTGTATGGATAATTTTTTTTTAAAAAAATCTTGGTTCTATTAGTTTATACAAATATATATATATTAATTAGGGAGGGTAATGAACTGGATTTAAAATCTGACCTATTTACAACTCGTGTTTCCAGACCCGGTTAACCAGATTTATAAGCGGGTCTTAGAGAATTTATTAGCGGGTCTTGATTTGAGTCCTTGTTTCGTATGTTAGAGACTTATTTTAACAAGTCTAAAAAGAACAAAGTTGTGTTAAATTTGATAATTTTGTGTGTTTGTTTGTTTGTTTTGTTTTGTTTTGTTTTGTTTTTTTTTTTTTTTTTGGGGTAATTTAACTCACCTACACCCCAAAGACTAATAAGTAATTACCCATATTTTAAATACACTCATTTTATTCTAAAAAATGCCTTTGTCCAAAATAAGAAACATGTACGTCCCATAATTTTGACGTGTATTTTGGGAATAATATAAAACCCTCCTTATTACTTAATTCTATTCATAAAAATCAAATCAAACATAAGAAATTGTGCAACCACAAATTACACATCCTTATCTAACAAATTTATTTTGTTTATCACTTATTTACTAATAATTCAATAATATCATCATTCGAACCAATAGGGGTGTCCATCGGTCGGTTCGATTTTAATTTTTCTAATTTCGGTTTGGTTTTATGGTTTATAAAAAATATAATCCGAAGTCAAACCGTTCTAATTCGGTTCGATTCGGTTTTTGTACTATAATAGATCGGTTTATACGGTTTGGTTTGGTCGGTTTGATCATTAATAATACATAACACAATAAAAGAAACATAAATTTCATCCAATATGTAATTTAAATACCTCAACATACAAATTAAATTTATAGTCATATATTGAAGAAACAAAAAATAACAAACAATATAAAGACAAACATTCAACCACAGTCTTATAATATTTTCAAAAAACAAAATAAATTTTGATTCGGTTATTCTGATTCGGTCATATATTGCAAATTTTAGTATTGCAACAACAATCAACTAATCAACTATAAATTACATAAACAACAACAATGTATTAAATAAACAATAATCAACTAAAAATTATTCAAAATGATTATTCATTCACTAAATATCATCTCATAACATATATAATATAAATAAACATATAAATAAAATTATTAATTTAATTAAATTTTGGTTTTTTCGGTCGATTCGATTTTGACATATATAATCCAAAACCGAATCAAATAAACTTCGGCTTTAATATTTATATCCGAATTAAAAAATACGGTTTTCGGTTCGGTTCGATTTTTGTTTTTTTCAATTTGAATTTCCGATTTTTTCTGTTTTATCCGAAATATAAACACTCCTACGAACCAAAAGTGACCTTAAAAGTAATTCTATCTTTATGTATAGTACTAGTACTCCTCTACACGCATTACGAGCTTGTACATTTATAATAATTATTTGAACATGATAATTTTTGATATTTTCAAATTAATGAATTTTAACACTATTTAACACTATTTTTTTATTATTAAGAGTGATATAACTATTTAAAAATTTAGAAGTATAGATATGTGTTTAAAACATACTTGAATAATTTAATTTTTTTAAAAGTGGATAATATTACATTAAACACTAAAAATAGTTTCTCTAAGGGTCTAATGTTTTATAATAAAGTATAGATTTTTAAAATTTTCAATACTCTATCACTTCTAATAAAAAATATGAAAAAACAATTTTAAAAAATCATTCTTAAATAATATTTCAACTATATATACGCGCAAAGCGTGCAATAAGACATTATCATTATGTTAATAATCTATTTATATATTTTTTATTATGTTGAACAGTGAATGTTTTAGGATTAAAATGATGTCATTTTTTATGACATGTTTAAAATGAGTGAGACTTGATAATTCGACAGGGGTATGAGAATGTATTATTATAAATTTTTTTTTAATATTATGGATATAAAGTTGAAAAATAACTTTATGATTTATCAAATTTTAAACTATTTTATTGTGTGTTGAATAAAAGTTAAAAATTATATAATCAAAGAGGTCTAGCTCAAACTGAATCCGCTCCATTGTACAATGGGACAGGCCCCGACCGTGACTCGCCCCGTCACGATCCCTAATGTTAAACCAATCCTTAGATTTGAAATGTGGCGTGTCGAATATAGATATCTTTTCAAATTCAAATTTAAAATTCCTTCTTAAATTATATTCCTGAATGCAAATTGAATACATCCATCCATCCATCCATCCAACTACAACATATATCATTTTATAATATCGCAAATGAGATGAAGTGGTCCTTGCTAGCTCCTTCCAACCAAAAGAAAGTGGCACTAAGAGATGAAGTGGTCCTTGAAATATATATCAAAATTGTGAGATATTTTTCAAATAAATGAGTTATGATTTTGTGAGTTAAGGAGAGAAATGTATTGCGATTGAGTCTTAAACCTGATATCTCTTTTTAAACTTGTATTGAAACGTTGATGTCAAATAAACTATATATCACTGTCAAATGAATATTGTCAACTGAGTTAAGAATCTCGAATACACGAATTCATGGAAAAAAAATCAGGTTACTCAAGTCAAAATGAAGGACCAACTAGATCACTTTTTAGGGGGTTATAAAAGAGCCACTTCAATAAAAATCGATACTTATTCTTATTTCTTCACGATTTGTTTTGGGGTCATAAAATCAATCACTCGGTCGATATATATGGATGCTGATTCTTTATCTTTATTTATTTATTTTAGCAACATTCTGATTTTGGGTGGTAATTAATTAACACTGACCATAGATACTTTTCACAAAGGCATTATTAGGGCACAATTCAATTAGTTTAGGAACAAGGGCCGGAAAGCTATCCAGGTTCATCACTTAATTAACCAGTCTTGTCTCTGGTTATGGTTCAAATTTCCATCATTTCATGGCTTCCACTACAATGGTTGGCATATTGTAGGTCAACCAAATCGATTATTATCATTTCAAAATTATAGTCGTGTTAATAATATGACTTTAAAGTAAAATTACATTTTTGTTCATGGTACATGTCTTTTTGCAAAAAATTAAAATTAACACGACTTTAAAGTAAAATTACATTTTTGTTCATGGTACATTTGTCTTTTTGCAAAATTTTTTTAATTTATATTGTCAAATTTCATACTTAGTACGCTTTTATATATATATATATATATATATATATATATATATATATAAATTTAGTCATTTTTCCGGCATGACGCTGTGACACCAATGCGTTGTTGATGTAGCGCTGACGTGTATAATGTCACATCAATATTTCTGATGAAAAATAACTAAAATTTTTAAAAATTGAAAGATACAAGACTAAGCTTGAACTTTGATAACACATGTGATCAAAATCGAAAAAAAAAAAAAAAACCAAAAAAACAAACAATATACGACGAATAATACGGTTTTCCCAAACTTTAATATGGCAACTCATAATAAGTAGGAAAAGTGATTGATGTTGCATGGTAATCTTGTAACCGATAATTGTATCAAGTTATGCCTTTAGTACCGATCTTTGATTTTAGAACCTATTATATTGTAAGATCAAAAGCGAGCTACAGCGGGTAGCAATTGTGTAGTTTAAATAGATTACATGGTAATCCAAGTATTATGCTTTGAGCTCGGGTTTGATTCAAATTAACCAAGTGAGGAAACAAAATTCTTAAAAAAAATTCCTATAACTGTGCAGAAATATATTCTAAATGTATTAATGGTCAAAGAGTAATTGTTGATAGAATATATGGTGTTTATAGGGTGAAAAAAGGCAAGTTGCAAGTCTGAAATCACTAATCAGAATCCCTTTCAAAAGAAATTTGGTGCTATTTCTTTTTGTTTTGTTTGTTTTATTTTTCAAATTCAGTCTTTATAGGCCGTCGATAGTGGACAGAAAGAGAATGAAGTACCCCACTGCCCATTCTACTCAAAGGTATATAGAAACCTCCAAATGATTATGTTCTAGCTAGCCTAGGTTCAAGCCTTTTAGTTTAAGCTTCGGCTCACAAGCTTAACACATGAGTTTGTGTATCTTATACATGAAGTCAATAATATTCACACAATATATTTTTTCATTGCATGTATTAGCCCTTCCCTAAATATTATTCTTCTTCTTCTTCTTCTTTTTTGTAGCTAGGATTGGTCGTCTTAGTCGATGTTGATGGTACTGTTCAAATATTTTAGGGAAAATACTTTTTTTGGTCCATTAACTTATTCATGTTTTAGTTTTAGTCCATTAACTTTTCAAAATTTGGTTTTGGTACATGACCGCTTAATTCGGTATTTACTAGCAACTGCACTAGGTCAAGTAATAGTAAGATATTCCTCAGCGTTGCGGGTTCGATCCTCGTGTGGAGCATATTTCTCATTGAAATATTTGGGGATATGCTCTGGGGTTGGACCATGTTGTTTCCTCCCTCAGGTCTCTGCCTACTCGTGCACATCCATCGATTTAACACCTGCATGAGCCAATGTGCCTCTGACTCATGTGGGATGGGGTCCCCTTCGGGGTCAACCCTTTTTTTAAAAAAGTGGACAAAGAGTTCAAGTATCGATCCCACAGGGACTGTTGTCAATTCTCAAGAATTAATTATTTTACTTAATCTAGACAAAATCATAAAAATCAATTTGATTTAAATAAAATAAGAATTTAAAATAAAAACTGCTTAAGAAATAAGAATTAAAATAGTTGAAAGAAAAATTTAATTAAAACGAAACAACCAAGACACACATAGGTACCGAACAATTCATGTAACATGTAGTCGATTCGAGATTCAGATTTAATCTTAAATTACGGAAATTCTCCTAACTTGTTCAAAGGTCTATTTCTAGAAAATCAAACCTAATCAAATATTGACGGATTAATTTTTCGTAATTCTAATCAAATATGAGTGTATTAAATATTTGTGAAAATTCAGTTTTCATCTAAAATCGCACACTGAAATCGAATACTATTTCTAGTCGATTTCACCATGTGTTGATTATTAAATTGATCAAAATCAATCCATCCTCTGTCGACTTGAAATCGATTAGCATGCAAACAAACAGTTGATCAGATTATCCACAAGACAAATATGAATCTAACAATCAATAAAATAAAATCAAGTCTGAAAAATCGCAAATAAACATCCAAGTTTTTTACATGAATTTGTTCGGCCCAATCACGACGTCTTGGTTTAAGAAAAACTACTCAATAGTTGAAATTATAATTCAATAAATAAAAATAAAGAAGAATAAAAGAAGAAAAAGTGTAGAAATATTCTTCCAAGCTTGGAGCCTGTAGCCGCCTCTCTCTGATGTCGTGCGATTGGAACCCCTTAATCTGATCTCAACTCTCCTATTTATATATCTTTGAAAGCCCGCGAAATAAAGCCCGGAAAGTTAAGATTTTTAATTCCCGAAACTTCTATTGGTTTCTCGTATAGGCAGCACTGTAGCGCTTCGCTTTAGGTGCTGGGGCGCTTCTCGACATCAAATGAAACGACCCTACTTCTACTTTAAATTAAACTAAATAAAATACGGATTTTCAAAAAAAAAATCAAAATATTAAAAAATTTATTAAAAATAATTTCGGCATGACCTCTCTGTTTATATTACAACCAACCTGTCTCAGACAGCAACCAAAATAAAAGAAAAGAAATAGACGACTGACGACACAAGTAACTAGACCGAGACAAGAACGAGACCTAAGATAGAGGTTCGACATATCAAATATCAAGATTAGAAATCTAATGTTTATATGCCCAAAAATAATTCTATCAAAACATTACATATGCATTTGTCAAATAAGCAAAATAAATGCTTCATAACATATTAATTCGAGTAACTATGCGGAAGACGAGCATAGGTCGGAGGGATGTGCCGTGCCCGCATCGCAGTCCACTCGATAGTCTTGCCCCTAGATCTTAATGATGACTTATACCTGCATGAAAATAAATAAGTGTAGTGAGTCTAAAAGACTCAGCAAGAATATGGGGGGATAACGAGTAATACATAAATACAAGCACAGACAGATTGAAAATAACTTGTAATAAAATACTTTTGTGCCCTTAAACTTAAATAGATGATTTTTGAATAAATGACGTGAATATGAATGTAACATATGCATGGCTAAGTAAAACATAAACAATGGAACTGAATATACTGTACTGAACATGTATATAAATGACTTGAACTGAAACTGTGAACTTAGATCCTTGGATTGTGAGTCTGTGGGTTTCGATTATGATCATGGTTGCAGTGCACTATGCCGCAAGGAAGTCATGATAACACCCAACCCGTCTTGCCCTATGGTTGGTATGGGAAGCCAAGATTTCTCCTAACCCGTCCATACACATGAATTTCGGTAAGGGAAGCTAAGGCGTCTCCCAGCCTGTCCAAACACATGAATTTTACTGTAGTCATAATCATCTCACTTCGTTCGTAAAATACTTTCTTTCATTCATAAATATGAGACTTAACATTCATATGTAAATATGATGTACATGTAAATGTTTACTCAATAATCATGCAAATGACTCACACAAGGATGATCGGGATGGTGATTTAGGAGACAAACCAAAGGATGGAAATTTAACCCATAATTTGCGCTTAAGACAAATTTGAGCGGTTTGCCCGTAAAATTTGTAACTTGCTCGAATCTTAATCAAAAAGGCTTCTGCTTGAAACCACGACTCCATGACACTTAGAACTAATCCAAGAAATCTGTAGTGACCCTTACCGGGATCACCTACTAAACAGAACTTAGGCATGCAATTAACTTAATCAAATAGTAAACCAGAATTAAGCTGCGAAAACAATAAACAGAAAACAATCCCAAGGAAAGGAATATGCAAATACCCAAATAATTATACAACCAAATCGAAATATTGTATCAACCCAATACAATAAGAATAAATCCTAGGCAAAGCTCCAGTTGGCCGACCACTGCCTAGCCCCTCTTGGATCCACCCACCTCATCCAATCGCAAACCTGCCTCATGGAATAGGGTGTCCAAAAACACAGAGTACGAGACGTGAGCATAAAACTCTCAACACCAGAGTATGAGTATACATGAATGCAAGTGTACCGCCTACTGACTAGAGGTCAAGAATCAGATAACAAAGATAGACCGGGCCCTGGTATGTAGCACGTTGTGCCGTCGCTTCAGGAGGTGATTCACATACCGAAATACCAGTGGATACGCCGGACCCAAATCGATGGAAGTTCATCTACTAACAGGATAGGGTAGAACCCTAATAACAAACATCTCAAAAGAGATAGCTCAAGATGCAAATGTATGCAGCATAAAATCATGCAGTCACATAATACATGCATACTCAGTCAAGATATCTCGAACAGTACTTTCGTACCTCAAATACTAGGAAAGATCTACCAGCTCTAAGTCCACGCCTATAATCCGCACTACAAAGCCAAATGATACTAATATCATTAAAGTGCTCTAAAAGCCTTAACTAAACTATTGCATACTCCTAAATATTTTTAGGAAGCAAAAGCTATACATGCGTCCGTCGTTAGCCCGTTGCTGTCACTTGCCTCAAAACTAGGCCACAGCTCCGCTACGATGCCTGGATCGCTACGCCACTTCCGGATTTCCAATGGGGCGCTTAGAATGCCCTAGATCTAAGCTGGAAGACCAAAGAATGGAGAGAAGAGAGGTGATTGGTGCGTCTGAAAGTGAATCTCGGCACCCCTATTTATAGACGGAGTTCGGGCCGTCTGAACCCCACTTCGGAGCCTCCGAACACGTTCGGGCCATCCGAACTTGCCTTCGGAGCGTCCGAAGTCCCATCAATACGTCAGCCATGGCGTCATCTTGCTGACTTAAGCAATGACGTAATACTGGACTCCGATCAGACCGTCCGAACTTGTCGACGGAGCGTTCGAACACGTTCGGAGCCTCCGATCTTGGCTTCGGATCGTCCGATCCTATTCGGAGCCTCCGATCCTCCATTTTGGATCGTCCGAACTCAAGTTTAGCAAATGCGATTAGTTCCTTAATCTTTTTAATTGGTTATGGGCTACTACATTCTCCCCCACTTAAGATATTTCGTCCTCGAAATCAAATCTTAAGTACTGAAAACGAAATAACATGCAAAAACATCTTTTATTCAAAAGCAAAATTTACAGAGTCCATAACTGAATACAACTCGAAAATAAAATCAAAATAACTCAGGATTTTCTGTACGCATCCTGCTTTCGAGTTCCCAAGTGGCTTCTTCAGTGCCTTGACGCTGCCACTGAACTAAAACCAGAGGAATGACTTTATTCCGCAAGACCTTATCCTTATGATCCAGGATACGAATAGGTCTCTCAACATAGGTCAAATCCGTATCCATCTGAACTTCAGACGGCTGCAAAATATGAGACTGATCCGCGACATACCGTCGCAACAGAGATACGTGGAACACGTTGTGAATACTGGACAGATAAGGTGGCAAGGCTAGCCGATACGCTAAATCGCCAATGCTCTCCAAGATCTCAAACGGACCGATAAATCTGGGAGACAACTTGCCCTTGAGGCCAAATCTGAGAATCCTGCGGAAAGGTGAAACTCTCAGAAACACTTTCTCCCCAACATCGAACTGCAAAGGTCTGCACTTAGTATTAGCATAGCTGACCTGACGATCTTGTGCAGTCTTAATCCATTTCTTGATCTGATCAACAATATCTGCTGCCTGCTGGATTAACTCCGGTCCCTCAGCCTGTCTCTCCCCGCTTCTTCCCAAAAGAGTGGAGTGCGACAACGTCATCCGTACAACGCCTCAAAAGGTGCCATCCCAACGCTACGATGATAGCTGTTGTTGTACGCAAACTCAATCAATGACAAATGATCTTTCTAGGCTGAACCTAAATCCATAACGCACGCTCGAAGCATATCCTCCAAAGTACGGATAGTGCGCTCTGACTGACCATCTGTCTTCGGATGATAGGCAGTACTCAAACTGAGAGTAGTGCCCATCGCACGCTGAACACTTCCTCAGAATCTAGAAGTAAAAGTGGGGTCTCGATCGCTGACAATGCTCACA
Source organism: Henckelia pumila (assembly GCF_033568475.1). Classification (NCBI taxonomy): domain Eukaryota; kingdom Viridiplantae; phylum Streptophyta; class Magnoliopsida; order Lamiales; family Gesneriaceae; genus Henckelia; species Henckelia pumila. The sequence goes on along the minus strand of NC_133120.1, from coordinate 74,046,051 downwards.
GGCACTCCATGAAGTCGAACGATCTCTTGAATGTACAACCGAGCCATACGATCCACATTGTACTCTCGGCTATAAGAAATGAAATGAGCTGACTTGGTGAGTCGATCCACCACAACCCAGATAGAATCACAGTTCCTCGAGGATACTGGCAAATGGGTCACAAAATCCATCGTGATAAACTCCCATTTCCACTCAGGAATAGCAGACTGTGAAGCAAACCTCCAGGTCGTCGGTGCTCTGCCTTGACCTGCTGACAGACCAAGCATTTAGAAACATACTGATACACATTGCATTTCATTCCCTTCCACCAAAACCGAGTACGTAGATCTTTTTACATCTTGTTACTCCCCGGATGAATACTCAACTTAGTGCGATGTTCTTGAGACAAAATCTCCTCTCGCAACTCCTCATCCTCCGGAATCACAAGCCAACCTGACAAACACAGAAAACCATCTGACTGATAGTGAAATCCAGACGTGCTACCCTCGTTGGCTAAACGAGCCAAACGCTGAGTCTTCGGATCAGACATCTGAGCATCCCGAATCCGCGAATACAAAGTTGGCTCAGATAATACTGCAAACATCTGGATACTCTGCATACCTTTCTTGTGCTTGAAGGTATACCCTGAAGAACAACAATCTTCAATCGCACTAGACATCTAACAAGTCTGAAGTGCGGATAGTCGCACCTTGCGACTCAAGACATCAGCAGTGAGATTAGCAGCTCCCGGATGGTACTTAATCTCGCAATCATAGTACTGAAGCAAGTCCATCCAACGCCTATGCCTCACGTTCAACTCCGCCTGAGTGAACAAATACTTGAGACTCTTGTGGTCGGTGAAGATCTCAAATTTCTCGTCATACAGATAATGACGCCAGATCTTCAAAGCGAACAAAATGGCTGCCAACTCCAAATAATGAACTGGATAATTGTCTTCGTGCAACTTCAACTGTCTAGAAGCGTATGCGATCACATGCCCATTCTGAGTCAGGACACAACCTAACCCCTGAAGAGAAGCATCTGTGTAAACTACATACCCTCCAGATCCTGACGATAATACCAACACCGGCGCAGACGTCAACCGCCGTCGAAGCTCACAAAAATTCTCCTCATACTCGGAGGACCACTCAAAATCAACACCCTTGCGGGTAAGCTGCGTCAACGGTCGGGCTAGCTAAGATAAGTTCAAAATGAAGCGACAATAATATCCTGCTAGACCCAGAAAACTACGGATCTCAGCAACCGTCGTCGGACGCGACCAATTAAGCACAGCCTCAATCTTGCTCGGATCGACATAAATTCCCTCCCTGGATATAATATGGCCAAGAAAGATCACTCGATCCATCTAGAACTCACACTTGCTCAGTTTGGCATACAACTGCTCATCTCAAAGAGTCTGCAGTACCAATCTCAAGTGAGAAACATGCTCGTCCGCATTACGCAAATACACCAGAATGTCGTCAATAAAAACCAAGAAAAACTTGTCCAAATACTTCCTGAAGACACGGTTCATCAGATCCATAAATATAACCGGTGCATTAGTCAATCCAAATAGAATCACTAGAAACTCGTAATGCCCATAGCGAGTACGGAATGCAGTCTTGGCTATGTCCTGATCTCGGACTCTCATCTGATGATATCCAGATCTCAAGTCAATCTTGGAGTAAACCGAAGTACCCTGCAGCTGATCAAACAAGTAATCAATACGAGGCAAAGGATACTTGTTCTTCACAGTAACCCGATTCAGCTGTCGATAGTCAACGCATAACCGCATAGACCCATCATTCTTCTTCACAAAAAGAACAGGAGCTCCCCAAGGAAATACACTAGGACGAATGTACCCCTTGTCCAAAAGATCATGTAACTGATTCTTCAACTCTCGCATTTCTGACGGAGCCAAACGATACGGAGCTCGAGAAATAGGCGAAGTACTCGGCATAAACTCTATGTCAAACTCGACTTCCCTAGCATGAGGAAAACCCGGAATCTCATCTGAAAATACATCTGGTAATTCATCTACAATCAGAATACTCTCTATCACAAGCGGACAAATAAAATGCATAGATGAGGAAACCTTCCCTGCCAGACTGTAGAGCTCGACAGGCTCTCAAAGCTGATATCAAAGGCATCGGGGGTCGCGCTCCCTCACCATAGAAAAACCAGCTATCACTCCCATCCGGATGAAAGCGTACTAATCTTTGATAGCAGTCCACTGAAGCTTGATAGGTAGTCAGCATGTCTATCCCCATAATACAATCGAAATCATTTATCGCAAGAACCATGAGATTCGCTATCAGAATGTTCCCTTCGAACTCTAAAGGGAAACCCATCACTAGATGCTTAGCCAAAACAGATTGGCCCATCGGAATAGAAACAGAAACTACTACGTCTAGTGCAATGCATGGTAACTTATGCCTCTTAACAAAACGTGCAGAAATGAAGGAATGAGATGCACCGGTGTCAATAAGTACAAGAGCAGGTATACCATATAACATAAATGTGCATGCGATGACCTTCTCATTCTCCTCCACTGTCTGATCGTGCCTCAAGGCAAACACCTGGCCAGAAGCCCGCGGCTTCAAGTGAGAACTCCCAGCAGGCTGTCCCTGCGACCTCTGCTGAACGGTGGCCTGAGAATCCGATCGTGAACCAGAACCGGAACCGCCTCACCCCAGATAGTGGACAATCCCTCCGGAGATGACCAACCTCTTCACAATGGAAACAAGCTGCAGAAGCTTTATGACATCTGTCGGTCGGATGGTTTTTCCCGCAATGGTCGCACTTCTCCTTCTTCCCAAAACGAACAACACCAGCGGAACTAGAGGAAGAAGAATTAGATCCAGACTTCTTGAAATACTGAGCACGGGGACCCAAAGAACTCGCATGCCTAGACTGAGAGAAAGACCTGTTACGCCGAATGTTATCCTCCGCCTGGTGACAACGGCTCACCAAATCCTCGTAGGTCATATCATCACCGATCGCCACACGGTCATGAATCTCTGGGTTAAGACCCTGAAGGAATAGATTGTACTTCATCTCGGAACTATCAGCGATCTCGGGGCAATAGGACAATTGATCAAAGAAATTCTGCTGATACTCCTCAATAGACATGGCTCCTTAACGTAAACTCAATAACTCACCCGCCTTCATCTGACGGAGTGCAGGAGGAAAATATAGCTTCTGAAAAGTTGTGAGGAACTCGGCCCAAGTAGCAACTCCTCTCGCCGCAACAAAGGGTGTAGAAGTGAATCTCCACCACTTTCGGGCTCGCCCATCCAGAAGATAACCAAGCGTCTCCATCTTCTGCTTCTCAGTACAGTGAAAAGTCTGAAAAGTCATCTCCATACGATCTAGTCAGTTCTTCGCATCCTCCGAATACTCACCTCCAACCAAGGGCTTAGGACCCATCTGTAATAATCGGCGCACACTGAAATGCTGATCATCATGGCGACGATGATGGCGTTTTCGACGACGCTCCCGATTGTCATCGCCACAACGTTCGCCTATACTGTCATGGCTACTCTGATCACCGTGATCTGCCATCTGCGAAATTACCTCACGGTTATCTTATGCAGAATCTAAATCCCAAGAATACTATGCATGATCTGATACCATAAATGTAGTGACCCTTACCGGGATCACCTACTAAACAGAACTTAATTAAACAGTAAACCAGAATTAAGCTGCGGAAACAATAAACAGAAAACAATCCCAAGAAAAAGAATCTTCAAATACCCAAATAGTTATACAACCAAATCTAAATACTGTATCAACCAAATACAATAAGAATAAATCCTAGGCAAAGCTCCAGCTGGCCAACCACTGCCTAGCCCCTCTTGGATCCACCCGCCTCATCCAATCGCAAACCTGCCCCATGGAATAGGGTGTCCAGAAACACAGAGTACGAGACATGAGCATAAAACGCTCAACACAAGAGTATGAGTATACATGAATGCAAGTGTACCGCTTACTGACTAGAGTTCAAGAATCAAATAAAAAAGACAGACCGGGCCCTGGTATGTAGCACGTCGTGCCGTCGCTTCAGGAGGTGACTCACATACCAAAATACCAGTGGATACGCTGGACCCAAATCGATGGAAGTTCATCCACTAACAGGATAGGGTAGAACCCTACTAACAGACATCTCAAAAGAAATAGCTCAAGATGCAAATGTATGCAGCATAAAATCATGTTATATAAATCATGCAGTCACATAATACATGCATACTCAGTCAGGATATCTCGAACAGTACTTTCGTACCTCAAATACCAGGCAAGATCTACCAGCTCTAAGTCCACGCCTATAATCCGCACTACAAAGCCAAATGATACTAATATCATTAAAGTGCTCTAAAAGCCTTAACTAAGCTATTGCATTCTCCTAAATATTTTTAGGAAGCAAAAGCTATACCTGCGTCCGTCGTTAGCCCATTGCTGTCACTTGCTTCAAAACTAGGCCACAGCTCCGCTACGATGTCTGGATCGCTACGCCACTTTCGGATTCCCAATGGGGCGCCTAGAATGCCCTAGATCTAAGCTGGAAGACCAATGAATCGAGAGAAGAGAGGTGATTGGTGCGTCTGAAAGTGAATCTCGGCACCCCTATTTATATACTGAGTTCTGGTCATCCGAACCCCACTTCTGAGCCTCCGAACATGTTCGGGCCGTCCGAACCTGCCTTCGGAGCGTCCAAAGTCCCATCAATACGTCAGCCGTGACGTCGTATTGCTGACGTAAGCAATGACGTAATATTGGACTCCGATCGGACCGTTCGAACCTGCCAACGGAGCGTCCGAACATGTTCGGAGCCTCCGATTCTGGCTTCGGATCGTCCGATCCCTTTCGGAGCCTCCGATCCTCCATTTCGGATCGTCCAAACTCAATTTTAGCAAATGCGATTAGTTTATTAATCTCTTTAATTGGTTACGGGCTACTACAAAATCATCCTCGAAATTTATTTCCTAAGTGATCATTTTCTAAAATTTCCATTTCCGGGCAGCAGCCCTTTGGCTTAAAAAAAATTTCTGCACCTTATCAATTAAAAATCTGGAACTCGACCAAGACTTAACCAAATAAATTCCCGCTTAAATCGACATATTCACAACATCTTAGACTAATTTCAAACTCGAGCCCTTGACCAAAACCCGAGTTTGACCCCTGTTTTGAAACCAGTTTCCGGACAGCAAGCACGTCATTGCTAAAATTCTGCACGTCTTAGTTTTATATTCAATCAAAACTTTAGTTATTTGACTCCCATCTCCCAAACCAATAAGCTAGGACCATGACCAAAAGCATAGACTCACTCACACCACTAAACTAGCCCCTTAGCATGCCCTATATAGCTCGACAACAGTTCCCAATCAATCATTAAAACCAAACCCATTTCCTTTCCAATTCGAACGTCCCTCAAACCCAACCTTTAGGCCAACTTCAAGCAATCCTAACCCTACCATGTGAACTACATATCACCCATGGTAGGTCCCTAATTCACCATCCAAATCAACACAATTAAAACAACCATTAATCGAACCACATGCCAAGTAGAATTGGAAAAATTCGAACACAATGCTAAGAAATAAAAAGAATCTGGAATTTGCTCGAAACACAAGCCGTGAAACCCCTGAAATTTCGAACATCATGACTTGAAACAACCTGGAATTTCGAACACCAAGCCAATATATAATCTGGAGTAAAGTTTGAACATCATGCTATACAAATTTCTGAAAAAAAATCTCGAATGAAACTAGGCACCACAATCTGAACTTTTCGGATTCTCATCAAGACTTTCATGACAACACCTTTTAAATGCAAAACATCATTCATTCCTCACAAAGATTAAAATTTCGAAACCTCAAGCATGAATGCACCAAAAATCTGCATAGAAATTTTCGAACAAAACAGGGCACATCTATGTATATACATTTTCGAAATTTCAAGAAATGCAAGCGCTCTAATCTACATGGTGAAAAGAAAAGAAGGGATCATATCATTGCCTTAAGCTAGAAGAACAAAAGAAATGGGGCGAGCTATGGCCGATCGAATCTTGGGAAACAAATGTTGGAATCGAGCTGGAGATGAGCTGAAATCAAGCTCAAAGGTACTGGGAATCTTGACCAGCTTGCTTTGAAGGGATTTGCCGGAGACGAAATGAAGATGGAGGCGGCGTGACTCGAGAAGCCGATGGATTATGGAAGAGCAGGGAAAGAAACGAGAGTCTGTATGTGTGTGTGCGTCTTGCGTGAGAAATGAGGGAGATTTTAGGGGCAAGGGTTAAATTTAATTCCAAGCATGTAAGTATAGGTGTATCTATAGGAAATGTGAGTGTATGCATTTTAGAAAAAAATGCTACACACTTTTAAAAAGTGCTAAACCATAAAAGCGATTAGGGCTAAAAAATAAATCGCACTAAATAAAACACAAGCTTGAAAAATCAAGAATTAAACTCTTTAAATATTTCGATGTCACGGCAACGAGTAAAATATTTAAATATCAAGCAGAGCGATTTAAAATAATTTAAAAAAATTAGACAAACGTTTAAAAGCAATTTAAATAAATACACAAGTGAAAATAAAAATCTTTAAAATGATTTGGACAATTAAAAAAGATTTAAATAAATAAGTTAGACATTTAAAATAATTTAAAATAATTTAAAATAACTAACTGCTAAACAAAGGCTATTTAAAATAAATAAGTTGGACACTCAAAAATATTTAAACAAATAAGCTAAACAGTTAAAATTATTTAAAAGAATAAACTAAACAATTAATTAAAATCATTTAATTATGCAAGATTAAACCTTTAAAATATTAAAACAATTAAATTGCATATCAAAAATCATTTTGATAAATAAACTTAAACAATTAAAAATATTAATTAAATAATTAGTAAAATAAAATCATTTGAACAAATAATAAAATATTTTATTAGCACATAATTTCTAATAAAGAATTTAAATCAATTAAACGTAAAAAAAATAATAATCATAATATTTATTAAATTAATGCATGTAATTTAGTAAATTGGATTTTAGGTGTCACATCAAAACTTCTTGAAAAAAAAGACGTCGGGCGCTGGAGGGCTTAGCTTTAGGCGCTGGGGCATTTCAGCTTGTGTCCAGCTCGCGCAGCATTTTTGAAAAATTCATATCTCAAAATCTAGCTGTCGGATCGAGCTGAAATTTGGACAGCAGCTTCAAAACATCTTGAATTCATTTGGAACGGTGGAGATCAAATTTGGTGCTCCTATTATTAAAAATGAATTTTTGACCATTACTGCTCCGTAATTATTTCTTTCAAAAATTCATTTTCCTTAAAAATTAACCCGGAGAGTGAAATGCACACATATGCAATAAATCACATAAAAATCCATAAAAACACAATGAGATGATACGAATGTATGCAAAATAAACATAAAAATAACATAAAATAATGCATACAAAATGCACTTATCAACACCCTTATACTTAAATCTTGCTCGTCTTCGAGCAAGACAGACAATGCAACGAACACACAACAAAAACAAAGTAGGAAAAATTCATGGGATAAAAAGCCTCAGAGAAGTTTCAACACCAACAAAACAGAATCACAAATATGCTCTCGAGTTTCCATAATACACCATCGGTCTAGCATGAACGTGTGTGTGTGTGTCATGTTATTTCAGCTACATGCAACTCAAAAAGAATCCGTCCTACGACTGTTTAGCGACCTATGACAAATCAGTGCAAGTGTCACAATCAAGTGCCCTTTCATCCCAAAAATTTCTAACAAGCACAACTCCCTTGAGATATTTTACACACCTCCAAATTTTACACCCGATTTTTTAAGCCCCAATAATTATCCGCAAACTTAGCTATAATTATGATAGGATTAGAATTTCAATCCCCTCGTCTATAGCCCGGATGGAGCTACAATCCCATTGAACCCGCAAACTTAGCCATGGATCGGTGATTAGGATTTCAATCCCTTTCCAGGTCTGGATGGAATTGTTATTGATTTTATTTCAAAATTTTTAAAATTTCAAATTCTTAACCCCATTTAATCCGCATACTTAGTCAAAAACAAGATGATTAGGGTTTCAATCCCTTGCTCACAACCCGGATGGAGTTATTTGATTCACAAAAATTTTCATAAAAATTTATTTGGTGCGCCCAAGATCGTAAGTGCAATGTTAGAAACTCATTGAAACTCAAAGAACACAATCAAGATCAACAAACACCTATTGTCGTGCAATGTTCAAACAGACAAAAACATCATCAATGATATCTCTACATTTCACTGGTTTAACATGTGTGTGTAAAAATATTCACGGTTCAACCTACAGTTTCTCATGTCTAATCAAGAGCAAAAAATTTTACCAAAAATTATTTTTTTAACTTCATATCATCATTGACTCCCAATTATCATCCTACTCAACACATGCAACAAACTACAAAAATGCAAACAGACAAGGAACGAACTATATGCAACACAAACACAAAACACAATGAAATAAACGTTAGTCTACCCCCCCTCCCCCCCATACTTATCCAAAGCATTGTCATCAATGCTCTAGAAACAATAAACAGAATGCATAAACGACAAACAAATGCAAGATGAACAAAACAAAATAACACTCCCCTGGTTTATTCTTCTGCGTCTTTCTCCAGCTGTAGAACTCCAACAGCAACTTCAGTGAACGGGGCAACATACTGCACATATAAAGGCGACGGGTAAGGCATTGGATTGCAAAAAATAATAAAAAAAAACAAAACAAGAACAATAATAAAAAATTAAAGGAAAGAAAACACTGGGTTGCCTCCCAATTAGCGCTAAGTTTATAGTCTACAGCCAGACTATGCAGAAGCAACCATCAAAGAGCAGCTGCCGCCCATAGTAAGAATCATACGACTCTACGTATGGGTTTTGATTTCCTACGCCCTTAAGCTTGGTGTGATATTGACATGAGAAGCTTGTTGGTCTAACAATATGTAGTGACCCTTCATGGTATCACCTACTAACTGGCAACTAATAGCATGCATTAAACTTAATACAGCAAAATAACTTAACAGGGTAAAACATGCAGAAACAAAACCATAATTTACATATCAGCTTAGTAACATAATACAGGCTTAAATCTGTAGTGATACAACCAAATCGAAACAGTAAATATTATACAGATATATCGAATCCTGCTGTATAAAATCCTCAAGGCTCCTGCGCCCTAGTCCTGCCTTGAACTACCAGCTCCGTCCATCCTGCGACCTGCCCCATGGAATAGGGTGTCCAAGATAACAACTAGGACGTGAGCGCTAACGCCCAGTACATAGACATGAGTAAACATATGTATATAATGCATGCAACATGATGACTTGTACAGGGTCATCTGAAAATTCATGCTCAGAACCGGCGCCACATGAGTGCTGCCACCGCACGGATCAACCTCTGGGTGCAACCACACTCGTCTAGTACACCAGAGTAGACAGACATAAAATCCCCCGCCGTCGCGGTACTCTCAGTGACAGACTATCGAATATAGAGCTGAGCGGCTCTATAGTCAGGTATAACAAGGTATAGGCTCAACGTGTATATGCACATGACATATGAATATAGAAAGCGGTAAATCATATATCATGCCATATAATAATGCCAAATAAATGCAACATATAAACATGTATACTCGCTGGAAATCTCAGTCAATGTGTACGTACCTCTAGGCTAGTTCAAGTATAGTAAGATCCTAGGTTCCAAGCCTATATTCAAAAGTTCACCGTATCACTACATAAATTCTATAAGCCTTAACTAAGCTAATAAGTACTCCCAAAACTTAAATAGATTCCCGGACCATACCTTCGTCCGTAGTTAGCCCTTTGGAGTCGCTAGTCCCGGATGACTATAACCACACGTTGGTTATTCCAGAACCTCTATTATAACCGATAGGGCCCTCAAGTGTATATCTCACACTATATAACTGAAGAAAGAAACTCGTGAATTCGTAATTCAGAAATAAATCTGAGAAGCCCTATTTATAGGCAAAATTCCCGGTCAGGATCGGAACTTCCGATTTTAGGATCGGAGCTTCCGATCCAGCTCATTGCGTGCATGAAAAATACGCGAGGATCGGAACTTCCGATCCGTCGATCGGAGCTTCCGATATCACCCCCGATCAACACTTGTCAAAACACGCGGCTGAGTCATCGGGCAAAGCTGGCAGCCGGAGATCGGAACTTCCGTTCCTGGATCGGAGCTTCCGATCTCGGTGCTTCCGCTGAGCTTCCGAAGTGGCTGGGATCGGAGCTTCAGATCCGGCCCAAAGTCAAAAGCCCAAATTCTCTTCCGAAGTCCAATAATACTCCGAAATTGATTAATTACCAATCCTTAATCATGTTTAACATATTATTATCTTAAAATGGAATCTGGGTTACTACATTCTCCCCACCTTTAGATATTTCGTCCGCGAAATAACATCTAAAGACAAAATCAAGATAACAATATGAAACATCAAACCATGTTTTATTATAACAACTGTAATTACATCTTACATGGTAAATCAAAAGTACAAAGCAAACAACTCAGGATATTCCGCTTGCATACGACTCTCAGTTTCCCAAGTTGCTTCTTCAACGCCTCGGCGCTGCCACTGTACCATCACAAGTGGTATAGTCTTGTTTCGAAGAACTTTCTCCTTCCTGTCTAGGATACGGATTGGTCGTTCAACAAAAGACAGATCTGGCTCTAGCTGAATATCAGTAGACTGAATCACATGAGATTCATCAGCTATGTACTGTCGAAGTAATGACACATGAAAAACATTATGTATACTGGAAAGATTTGGCGGTAAAGCCAGACGATATGCAACATCTCCGATCTTCTCCAGTATCTGGAAAGGCCCAATGAAACGAGGAGACAACTTGCCTTTCACGCCGAATCTCATCACCTTCCTGAAAGGTGATACTCGTAAGAACACATATTCACCAGGCTCAAACTGAAGTGGTCTGCGATGAATATTAACATAACTGGCTTGTCTATCTTGAGCAACTTTGATCCTATGTTTGATCAAATCTACCTTGTCTACAATCTGCTGCACCAATTCAGGACCCTCGACTTGTCGTTCCCCGAATTCATCCCAGAATAACGGAGTACGACACCGTCGACCGTACAATGCCTCTAAAGGTGCCATATCGATACTACGATGATAACTATTATTGTAGGAAAATTCTATCAAAGGTAACTGATCCTGCCAAGATAAGCCAAAATCCATGACAGAAGAACGTAGCATATCCTCCAGCGTACGAATCGTCCGTTCTGACTGCCCGTCAGTCTCCGGATGATATGCAGTGCTCAAACTCAGAGTGGTACCCAACGCCTCTTGAAAACTACCCCAAAAACGTGAGGTAAATCGCGGGTCTCTATCACTGACTATGCTCACTGGAATCCCATGTAATCGCACTATCTCCTGGATATATAAGCGTGCCATGCGATCATAAGAATACTCCCGGTTATAAGGAATAAAGTGTGCTGATTTTGTCAAACGATCAACGACAACCCAGATATCATCACACTGACGTATAGTCATAGGCAAGTGGGTAACAAAATCCATAGTTACGTGCTCCCACTTCCATTCGGGAATCTCAAGATTCTGCAGTAATCCACCTGGTCGTCGATGTTCATCCTTGACCTGTTGACAAACCAAACATCTAGAAACAAATTGATACACACTCCTCTTCATCCCTTTCCACCAGAATCTAGTTCGCAAGTCCTTATACATTTTCATGCTACCAGGATGAACTGATAATCGACTCCTGTGAGCTTGAGAAAGAATATCGTTCCTGAGCTCCGCAACATTAGGTACAACCACTCGATTAGATAAGCACAATAAACCATCTGCCTGAAAATGAAATCTAGATGTATTAACTCCATTGGCCAGACGTGCCAAACGCTGAGTCTTAACATCAGATATCTGAGCATCTCTGATCCGAGAATACAATGCTGGCTCAGACAAAATAGTATACAACCGAATCCCATTTCTCCCTTTCTTGTGCTTGAGCGTAAAACTCAATGAACAGCACTCTTGAATCATATGAGATACTTCACTAGTCTGAAGTACAGAAAGTCTTACCTGCCGACTCAAGGCATCAGCAGTAAGATTGGCAGAACCTGGATGATATTTGATTTCACAATCATAATCTTTCAGAAGATCCATCCAGCGTCTCTGTCGCATATTCAACTCCGCCTGAGTGAATAAATACTTCAAACTCTTGTGATCCGTGAATATCTCAAATTTCTCGCCATAAAGGTAATGCCTCCAAATCTTGAGCGCAAATACAATGGCGGCTAACTCGAGATCATGTACTGGATAATTACTCTCATGCATCTTCAACTGTCGAGAAGCATAGGCAATAACATGTCCATGCTGTGTCAGAACACATCGTAACCCCTGAACAGAGGCATCAGTATAGACAACAAAACCTCCTGATCCAGAAGGTAGAGCTAGCACAGGTGCAATAGTAAGACGTCTACGCAGCTCGTGAAATGACTCCTCACAATCCGAGGACCATATGAAGGCAACATCTTTCCGTGTAAGCTGTGTCAAAGGCCTTGCCAACTGTGCAAAATTCTCGATGAACCGACGGTAATATCCAGCTAGACCCAAGAAACTACGAATCTCAGCAACCGTCGTCGGTCGAGACCAGTTCAGCACTGCCTCTATCTTACTAGGATCAACATATATTCCTTCATTAGAAATCACATGACCGAGAAACACTACCCGATCAAGCCAGAATTCACACTTGCTCAATTTCGCATACAGCTGCTTATCTCGTAACGTCTGTAAAACAATCCTTAGATATTGTGCATGCTCATCCTTGTCATGAGAATAGACAAGAATATCATCAATGAAGACGATGACAAATCTATCCAGATATTCTCAAAATATCTGATTCATCAGATTCATAAAGACTTTCGGTGCATTCGTCAAACCGAATGGCATCACCAGAAATTCATAATGCCCATATCTGGTCCTGAAAGCAGTCGTAGATATATCTGAGTCTCGTACCCGCATCTGATGGTATCCAGATCTCAGATCTATCTTCGAGTAAACAGAAGTACCCTGTAGTTGATCAAACAGATCATCAATCTGCGGCAAAGGATACTTATTCTTGATGGTGACACGATTCAACTGCCTGTAATCAATACATAATCGCATCGATCCATCCTTCTTCTTGACAAACAAAACAGGTGCTCCCCACGGAGAAACACTCGGACGAATATATCCCTTATCAAGCAGATCCTGTAACTGTTGTTTCAATTCCCTCATCTCTGACGGTGCCATACGATAAGGCACTCGGGATATAGGCGTAGTTCCTGGTACTAAATCAATACCAAATTCAACCTCTCACACCGGAGGAAAACCAGGAATCTCATCAGGGAATACATCAGGAAACTCGCTGACAACCGGTAACTGATCAATACCCGTACTACTCGTGGACATATCAACTGCATAAATGAGGTAGCCCTCCCCACCTGACTCCAAGACATGACATGACTTCAAAGCCAAAAAAAGTGGCATCGGAGGTCGCGCACCCTCACCATAAAAATACCAGCTATCACCCTCAACCAGATGAAACTGTACCAGACGCTGATAACAATCCACAGTAGCATGATACAAAGTCAGCATATCTATTCCCAAGATACAGTCAAAATCTGCCATCGCTAATATCATCAAATTAGCTGCTAACACATTACCCTCAAACTCCAGAACGCAACCCATCACTAGACGCTTAGTTACTATCTCTTGCTCCAACGGAGTAGATACAACTAAATCCATATCTAATGATACATAAGGTAATCTATGTCTCTTAACAAAGCGACTAGAAATAAAGGAATGCGATGCTCCAGTATCAATTAATACAAGTGCAGGAATACCACATAACAAAAAGGTACCTGCCAACATGCGATCGCTTCCCTCAGTAGCCTGCTCCTGAGACAGAGCAAACACCTGCCCTTGAGTCTGGGGACGATAACCAGAAGAACTCTGTGGTGCTGGCTGCTGACGTGGAACAATATAAGCCTGAGATCCAACCTGTGATCCCGATCTACTAGCAGAACCCATGCGCTGAGGACAATCTCTCCGTAGATGTGCCTGCTGACTGCAAATATAACAAGCACCAGTAGCTCTCCGACATGAAGCTGCAGGATGCTTCCCTCCACAATGGCTACAAAATTCCTCCTTCTTCTTCTTCTTTCCAAAACGGAACATACCTCGTGAACCATGAGATCCAGATGAAGTAGTAGGAGTAGAAGAAGATGTAGGTACAGATTGCACAACAGATTGAGCTCGAGGCTCAAAAGATCCACTAGGCTGTGCTGACATCATCAACTGTGCCCGCCTGTTGCTAGTCTCCACAAGACGGCAACGGTTCACCAAAGTCTCAAAAGATACCGGGTCATCACAGACGACAACCTGTGAGTAGATATCTTGGTTCAAACCTTGTAGAAAGATATCATACTTCGACGCATCACTCTCATTGATATGAGGACTGAAAGGTAGCAGATCAAGAAATCGTTGCTGATATTGATCAATAGTCATTGATCCTTGCCTCAGAGTAAGCAACTCCATAGATCGTGCTTGGCGAACAGCCGGAGGAAAATACAATTTCTGGAACTCCCGACAGAAATCCCCCTAAGTCACCTGTCCTCTCTCAGTACGTGCCTGAGCAGCCTTGGCATCCCACCAAAAACGTGCTCGATCCTCTAGAACAAATTCTAGAACTTCCAATTTCTGATCCTCAGTACAATCGAAAGCACGAAAAGTACTCTCGAGTTTAGACATCCAACTCCTCGCCTGTTCAGGATTCTCGCCTCCCACCAAAGGTTTCGGTCCTACTTGCATGAACTTATTGATAGAGTAGCTACGTCTACCCTCATGATGACGATGTTGATCATCATGATGATGATGGCGACGATGATGATGACCATCTCCCTGGCCAACACTACCGTGACTCTCGTCAGCCATATCCTGAAACGAATTGCACATTAAAATCCCAAATGCGCAAGAATTACTCAAAACTAATTCTAATTCCCAAGTACTAATCCCAAAATCTAAGCATGCTCTGATACCAAAAAATGTAGTGACCCTTCATGGTATCACCTACTAACTGGCAACTAATAGCATGCATTAAACTTAATACAGCAAAATAACTTAACAAAGTAAAACATGCGGAAACAAAACCATAATTTACATATCAGCTTAGTAACATAATCCAGGCTTAAATCTGTAGTGATACAACCAAATCGAAACAGTAAACATTATATAGATATATCGAATCCTGCTGTATAAAATCCTTAAGGCTCCTGCGCCCTAGTCCTGCCTTGAACTACCAGCTCCGTCCATCCTGCGACCTGCCCCATGGAATAGGGTGTCCAAGATAACAACTAGGACGTGAGCGCTAACGCCCAGTACATAGACATGAGTAAACATATGTATATAATGCATGCAACATGATGACTGGTACAGGGTCATCTGAAAAGTCATGCTCAGAACCGGCGCCACATGAGTGCTGCCACCGCACGGATCAACCTCTGGGTGCAACCACACTCGTCTAGTACACCAGAGTAGACAAACATAAATGCCTCCGCCGTCGCGGTACTCTCAGTGATAGACTATCGAATATAGAGCTGAGCGGCTCTATAGTCAGGTATAACAAGGTATAGGCTCAACGTGTATATACACATCACATATGAATATAGAAAGCGGTAAATCATGTATCATGCCATATAATAATGCCAAATAAATGCAACATATAAACATGTATACTCGCTGGCAATCTCAGTCAATGTGTACGTACCTCTAGGCTAGTTCAAGTATAGTAAGATCCTAGGTTCCAAGCGTATATTCAAAAGTTCATCGTATCACTACATAAATTCTATAAGTCTTAACTAAGCTAATAAGTACTCCCAAAACTTAAATAGATTCCCGGACCATACCTTCGTCCGTAGTTAGCCCTTTGGAGTCGCTAGTCCCGGATGACTATAACCACACCTTGGTTATTCCAGAACCTCTATTATAACCGATAGGGCCCTCAAGTGTATATCTCACACTATATAACTGAAGAAAGAAACTCGGGAATTCGTAATTCATAAATGAATCTGAGAAGCCCTATTTATAGGCAAAATTCCCGGCCAGGATCGGAACTTCCGATTTTAGGATCGGAGCTTTCGATCCAGCTCATTGCGTGCATGAAAGACACGCCAGGATCGGAACTTCCGATCCGTCGATCGGAGCTTCCGATCTCACCCCCGATCAACACTTGTCAAAACACGCAGCTGAGTCATCGGGCAAAGCTGGAGGCCGGAGATCGGAACTCCGTTCCTGGATTGGAGCTTCCGATCTCGGTGCTTCCGCTGAGCTTCCGAAGTGGCTGGTATCGGAGCTTTTGATCCGGCCCAAAGTCAAAAGCCCAAATTCTCTTTCGAAGTCCAATAATACTCCGAAATTAATTAATTACCAACCCTTAATCATGTTTAACATATTATTATCTTAAAATGGAATCTGGGTTACTACAAATACTCTTCATGAACTGATTATTTTGGGAAGAGTCTCCAAATCTTGTCTGAAGCTCATAAAGGATGGAATACTGTAGAGTTGGCGTCAATGGCTGTGGATACCTCGGGTTGCTAATCTCATTTAGGGCAATTAATAAACAAATAACATTCATTAAATATCAATTGAATAAAGCAAGAGCCAAGTAAAAAAAAAATATATTTAAAAAATTCAGTGTCTCGCTCGATCGGTGAAAAACACCCGATCGAGCGAGCACAATTGCTCAGCTCTCGGATGGAAATATAATTTGGCCTCGCTCGATCCGTCAACTTCTGCGGATCGAGCGAGCCAAAAACTAAAATCCTCTGTTTGCAAAATTACAAGGCTCGCTCGATCCGTCAACTTCTGCGGATCGAGCGGCCTCCAAATTCCAGAAAAACTGCAGAATTAGTTTTGCTGTCAAACTCGATTCCTTCCATTCTAAATCAACAAACATGGTCCAATACATGATATATCAATTCCAAAACATGCATATACATATAAACAAAGTCACAAGCATTTATACATGCATTTTATTACATCCACAAGTCGCTAAAGATCGATAAACGACAACAATTATCTCAAACTTTATCATGTAATCCAAACAAACTAGACCAAAGTTTCATGCTTCTAAAGTTCAAGACATCATCTACAACCCGAGTCCTCACGTGCTAGACTCTCTCCCAACTGTCAATGACGTCGATGACTAGCTCATGCCCCTTCTGTTGTCATGCACACATACAAAACAAGACAACAGCCGGATAAACTCCAGTGAGATACAATTCTCAATATAACCAACATATAGAAAGCGTTAAATAAATCATCTTGACTCTATTTAAACTCGACTCAACAAATAGAGTACGTAAACTCTTTACATACAAATTGATTCACATAACTTCAAAGCCATCAAGATTCATAACTGATCTTGACATGGATATCCATCTAACGAGTTCGTAAACGACTCGAAAATAAGGTTAACCGCAACCTTGGCATAGAATCAATTCAATATAGCATCATATCAACTCGAATATAAAGATCCACTACCTGAGATGGATCGACAACACCACAATCAAATCAAAAACATAAACAAGTATGTGGTTTATGCGGGCCAACTCAAGGTTAGTCGTTCTTGAGTTTCAAAGTCCCTACTTCGCGATGTCGTCATTATACCTTCTTTTATTGAGGTTCTAAACTCTTCAAATATGTAAGATATAATCAAAATACATATATCAAACTCCATATCAATCTATCTTTTCAGAAATGAGTCAAAACCATCAAGAATTCATCAATCAATCGCATTTCAAACCTCAACTCTTTCTTCGTTAGTTCAAGTCGGCGTCTTGTGTCGTTTAGCCTTCAAACTTAACTGAAACTGAATAAGAAAAATACTATAACATTCATAAAATCTCAACAACACCTTCAACTCAGAAATCGGCTATCAAAATAGTTCCAAAACTCGATTAAACGACGTAGCGACTCAAAATCGGTAACCGACGTAAACCCCGACTTCAAAACTTGTAACTCAAATTCATATATCAGCATATATCTTATAAAACTCAGTAACAAAACATCATATCAGCAGCTATACGCATCGATATACATGATAGAAGTCATAACCAAAACATTCAACCATCCAACTTCGATCCGGTAGCGCATATACAATCGATAGCATGTTAAGAATATAACAAGAACATAAAATCTGATCTCTGCTCAATAACTGATTCTGAAACCCATATAAAACATCATAAAACTTACACGAGATCGAAGCCCTCGTCGTAAGGATTCCAGAACAATTTACGGAATCGAAATCGGACAACCGGCCAAAGTTATGACAAATCAAATTCATAACTTCAAATGGAAAAATGAAGAAGAACGACTCTGCTTCAGAAATTCTGATTTCCTCTAACATATTACACGTATCACATGCTATCTAATAATAGTAATTCGGATAGCTTCATAAATATTTACAATTTAACCCCTGGCAACATCATAATTTGCAATTCAGTCCTCGGCCTTCATCTACTTCAATTTCAATCCAAAATAATTTAAGAATATTAGAATTTAAATCAAAACTCTAAATATTCCCAAATTAAATATACGCGGATTAAAATTAAATAAAGTCGGATTAATATTAATTAATCCTAGGCCTTACATTTCTCCCCCACTAAGACATGAGTTCGTCCTCGAATTCATAAACAGTATAGATATGCAGTCCGCATGCTCATAAGAATAAAGAATACTGAAAAATAAATAAGAACTCACATCAGTGAAATAGATAAGAAAATCGTTGCTTCATATCTTCTTCGACTTCCCACGTTGCTTCTTCAACTCCGTGTCTACTCCATTGAATCTTCACCAATGGAATGGTCTTCGTTCGGAGTTGCTTTGTCTTCCTATCAAGAATCTGAATAGGTTGCTCGAAATAGCTAAGAGTGTCATCCAACTCAGCTTCATCGGAGCAAATCACATGAGATGCATCAGATATGTACTTCCTCAACATCGTTACATGAAAGACGTCATGTATTCCAGATAAAGACATAAGAAGAGCGAGTCGATTAGCAAGATTTCCTATCTTCTCGAGAATCTCATACGGCCCAATATACCTCGGAGATAATTTTTCTCATTTGCCAAATCGAACGGTGCCTCTGAACGGTGAAATCTTCAGAAACACTCTATCTCCCTGATCAAAAGATAATGGCCGTCATCGTACATTCGCATATCTGGTCTGTCTGTGTTGCACTGTTCTCATTCTCCGCTGTATCAATTTCACCTTCTCAGTCATTTGTCCAATCATATCCGGCCCTAACTCAGGTACCTCAAAAACATCATCCCAATACAAAGGCAATCGACACTTCTTCCTATATAATGCTTCAAATGGTGCCATCTCTATACTCGTCTGATAACTGTTGTTATAAGAAAATTGCACGAGTGGTATAAAATTTTGCCATGTAACGCCAAAATCAAGTACTACAGCTCTGAGCATATCCTCAAGCGTCTGAATAGTTCGTTCAGATTGACCGTCAGTTTGAGGATGACAAGCGGTACTCAAATGTAAGCGCGTACCTAGAGCTTCCTGTAGGCTATGCCAAAAGTGCGAAGTAAACCTCGGATCTCGATCAGATACAATCAACTTTGGCACACCGTGTAGTCTTACCACTTCTCGAATATAGAGATCCGCCATTTGATCATGAAGATAAGTCATTCGGTAAGGAATAAAGCACGCAGATTTCGTTAATCTTTCGATGATCACCCAAACAGCATCGCATCCTCGAGATGATCGTGGCAACTTCGTTACAAAGTCCATGGAAATGTGGTCCCATTTCCATTCAGGAATCGATAAACTCTGTAATAAGCCACCTGATTTCTTTCTTTCAGCCTTCACCTGTTGGCAATTCAAACATTTAGATACAAATTCAGTCACATCAGACTTCATTTGTTTCCACCAGTACTGACTCGTCAAGTCGTTGTACATCTTTCTGCCTCCAGGGTGAACACTATAGCGACTGCAATGGGCTTCTTTCAAAATATTCTGTCTCAAGTCTGCAATATCCAGAATAACTATTCGATTATTCACATACAAGATATCATCGTCACTAACCTTGTACTCAGACTGATGTCCTGATCGGATAATTTCAATCGATTTATGCACATTTTGATCGGTTTTCTGTGCTTCTTTGATACGAATCAATAACTCTGGCTCAGCACTGATTGCATACACTCTCATCGGCCTTCTATCTGTCTCAAATACATATCCAGAACTACAACAATCTTCAATCAAAGTAGATACACCTACCGTAGACAAGGATAAAGCACATACCTTTCTACTCAGGGCATCCGCTGCTGCATTAGATTTTCCCGGATAGTATTTGATTTCACAATCAAAATCTTTCAACAAATCAAGCCATCGTCGTTGTCTCATATTCAATTCAGATTGTGAGAACAGATACTTCAGACTTTTGTGATCAGAAAAGATTTCAAACTTCTCGCCATATAAGTAATGTCTCCAGATCTTCAATGCAAAAACAATTGCAGCCAATTCAAGATCATGAATCGGATACCTGACTTCATGTGGTTTCAGTTGTCAAGAAGCATAAGCGACAACATGTCCTTTCTGCATTAAAATACATCCCAAACCCTGGTGAGAAGCATCACAATAAACAATAAAATCACCAGTACCTGTAGGAATTTTCAAAATCGGCGCTGTAGTCAATCTCTTCTTAAGTTCGATAAAACTCCTTTCACATGCTTCAGACCAAATAAATGGTGCATTCTTCTGTGTAAGTTGTGTAATAGGCTTTGCTATTGATGAAAAATCTCGAATGAATCGACGGTAATAACCAACTAAGCCCATAAAACTTCGAATTTTTGGAACAGATGTCGGTCTCTGCCAACTGATCACAGCTTCTACCTTACTCGGATCAACAGAAATGCCATCTCCTGAAATTATATGCCCAAGAAATACAACTCGTTGCAACCAGAATTCACATTTAGACAACTTGGCATACAATTTTTCTTCTCGCAATGTTCTCAACACAGTACGGAGATGATCAGCATGATCACACAAATTCTTTGACTAAATCAAAATATCATCAATAAATATGATCACAAAGTCATCTAAATATCTTTGAAATACTCTATTCATCAATCCCATAAAAACTGCTGGTGCATTCGTTAGACCAAAAGGCATGACTATGAATTCGTAATGGCCATACCTGGTTCTAAATGCAGTCTTAGGAATGTCTTCGTCTCTAACCCTCAGTTGATGATATCCGGATCGTAAGTCAATCTTCGAATATACTGACGATCCCTGCAATTGATCAAATAAATCATCGATACGAGGTAAAGGATAGCGATTCTTTACCGTTGCTTTGTTCAATTGCCGGTAGTCAATACACAATCTCATCGATCTGTCCTTCTTTCTAACAAATAATACCGGAGCACCCCATGGGGATACACTCGGTCTGATATATCCTTTGGCCAACAAATCTTCAAGTTGGTCCTTCAATTCTTTCAGTTTGATTGGTGCCATACGATAAGGTGCTTTCGATATCGGTTGTGTACCTGGCATTAATTCAATACCGAAATCTACCTCTCTGTACGGTGGCAATCCTGGAATCTCATCAGGGAATACATCTGCAAACTCACTTACCACCGGTATATCAGTCAATTTCGGACTAGACTTCAGCATATCAACTGCATAGATCAAAAATCCCTTTGCTCCCTTCTGTAACAAATCAGTCATAGCAATAACAGATATCAAAGGAATTCTGGCTCGTGATCTGTAGTGACCCGTATCCAGAATTAGCGATTAATGAGTATATTAATCATGTAATCATGTTTAAATTAAATAAAACATGATTAGGGAAACTCCAAAAGAGTTAACGGAGTCCAGAAATGGATTCAGGACACTCAAAATAGCCGGGAAGGTCCCGAAGGTCAGGAGGGTTCGGAAGCTCTGAACCAAGTCAGGAGGCTCCAAACTGGATCGGAGGATCCGAACTCAGGATCGGAAGCTCCGAAGTGGATCAGAGGCTCCGTCGGTAAGATCGAATGTTCTGATCGAGACCAGGGCACATGTCATCGCTTACTTTAGCAAGGTGACGTCATGGCTAACGTAATATTGGGGCGATCGGATGCTCCGAAGATGGGATCGGAGGATTCGATCGTGTTCGGACGTTCCGAATCGGGTTCAGAGGCTCCGAACTCCGTCTATAAATAAGGGGCCGAGATTTCATTTCAAAGTGCACCTTTCCCTCTCTTCTCTCTGATTCCTAAGCCTTCTAACTCAGATCTAGGGAGTTCTAGGCATCCTATTGGGAATCCGAAAGTGGCATAGCGATCCAGGCATTGAGGCGGAGCTGTGGCCTAGTTTTGAGGCAATTGTCATCAGCGGGTTGATGACGGACGCAAGTATAGCTATGGTCTCCTTAAATTATTTAGGAGTATGCACTAGCTTAGTTAAGGCTTTTAGAGCTTAAATATTGATGCATGTGTATTTGCATTGTAGAGCTGATATAGGCTTGGAACCTAGAGTGGGACTGCTAGGAACTAACTGCCTGTAGTAAGGTACGCAAGTACAGACTGAGATTTCCAGCGGGTTTTTCATGCTTATATGTTGCATTTTGTATGTCATTTATTATGTAGCATGTGCATATCATATTGTTTCTGTCCATCTTGTGAGATGAACCATGTAGGGCCGCTCAGCCCTGTCTGGACGGTTGATGTCTAGCACTCAGTGACTGACGGGTCATGAGTGATTAGCATCTGGGGACACAGTCCACGTCCTATAGGAATGATCAGTGTCGACAGGGTTTGCTCCCTGGGTTGTACCACTCATGTCCTAGGCGCCATTACTGAACAGTTATATACAGTTATCCCAGATATGGATACCCTATCATTTGCATGCATCATATTTGTATGTTTTACCCAGTGCTTTCGTATTGAGCTTAGAGCTCACATCCAGTCTTTTCTGTATATCTGGACACCCCATTCGATGGTGCAGGTGTAGGTGCAGGATTGAGCACCAGGAGCTTGGAGTAGCCAGTGACCAGTGAAGACAGCAGGATTAGCTGTAGGTTTTGCCTTTAGGTTTTATTTATTCGATTGGGTTGTATAATCGAATTTATTTAAATGGTTGTATTCTGCCAGTCTGTTTTTATTTAAGTCTTCCGCAGCGATTTATTTAATGCATGTTTAATTATGCTCTTAACTCTGATTAGCTAGCGGATCCGGGTAGGGTCGCTACATTTATTGGTATCAGAGCATATGCATGCAAGAGACTTGGGATATAGTAATGAGACTTTGGGTTATCCTTATATGATGGATGAGACCTTGGAAGAGGTGATGATGCGGCGATTAAGTTGCCCGAAGATTATCATCATCGGCAGGATTTCTGAAGATTTGGCTAATGGGATTCCAGCAAGTGCGGACAGGAGTGATGGATCGTGTCCAAGTTTTCAAGATTTCTACTCATGTGGATCCTAGTTTTGGATCGAGTACCGGATGCCAGAGGCATTGGCAGAGCATTGGATGGGATGCACTTGATGCTTGCATCTGTATCGTCCATACCATGATGACACAACTTTGAAGATTCTCCACTAGTAGTTGGAGAGATTGTCAGATAGACCTTCACCAGAGAATGCCTCGAGTGCCTAAAGCATGACAGGTTTCGGGCGTGAGGTCTTTAACCTCATGCAGAACATGGTTTTTCTGGTATGCTGATATCGATGCGTTCGATAGGCACACGGAAAACTTCATGTTCAAAAGCATGATATGAATACAAGAAGAACGCTGATGATAGATCGTGAGCAGGAGGGGTCGAATGACATGCATTGACGCAGAGCATAGCTGGTTAGCTATCACGAGCCATTTCTCTGGAGTTCTTCGTAGGAGGACATGTAGAGAGACTTGGTCGGGAGTATGCTTGTATCGATGCGTGTGTCGATTAGAAGCTTCATGCTCAAGAAACGAAGACTAGTACGATGATTTAAATACTGTATTGATGTAGTTGTAAACAGTATTTCAGTTGTAATGAATCATCATACTTTGGTTGTATCATTTCCAGTTCGATTGTACATTTCATTGTATTTTGAATACTGTATGTATTACATGGGTTTGTAATAAAGAAATTGTACATAACTTGAAATAAGTGATACATGTTTTATTTATCCAGCAATTCGTGGATGATTGCATGATTTTGCTGAGGTTGGCTTGATTTTAGTTGATTAGTGTTCAACTGCTGTAGCTCATGGGATTTGAGTGAGCCAACTGTGACTGTTTGACTTGTGGTTAGTCTAGGCGTTTTCCTAGGATTGACCTAGTTGGTCGGTGGACTAATTTAGTGCCAGCGATGAGTGGACTCATCTAGAAGCATTAAGGGTATTGTTCGGTTTAGAACATTTGGACTTTGTTCTAGGTTGTTTCCTTGAGAATAGTAGGTTGTCTGACCTTCGTTAGGTTGAGGCTTGTGATGATGGGTTTTTCATCGGGATACTAGGTCCAGTATATGCCGAGAGTTGTGGACTATGACCATGACTAGATGTGATGGAGCGTGACCCTATGCCAGTGTTACTCTGGGAGTCTTTGTACTTCAGAGGTTATCTGGGAGCCTTGGTGCTTCAGGATTGGCGGTGGGAAGGCTGTTCAGTCTAGGGATTTGGTAGCAGTCACGACAGGGTATGACCTTGGATTAGATATCAGGTATGACATCGATGGTTAGATATCGTCTGGTGTGCCAGAGATATTGATTGTGTTCTGCTGTGGGAACCGGTCTTGGAGGGATTTCCTTGATAAGTGTGTATTCTGAGCAGTTAGATTTTAACCTTTAAGTTACTGCTAGACGTGAGGATCTAGTAGGTGGACGGATTTCTACCAGCAATGACTAGGGGTTGTCATCAGAGTTGTGGTTAGAATCTCCTTGTGATAGGAATTATCCAAGATACTGGATGGGATGTTGTTCTAAGACATAGACTCGAATACGAGGACTACTCCTTGATGATTGGCTTCATCAGTATTGGATTATATCAGACGTTGAGGATTGCACATGACTATTTAAGATGTGAGGGAAGCATGGCCTATGACCGTGAAACCTTGGTGGTTGTCCAGGTGGGTTATTGAGGTAAGCTACCTTAGTCTTGAACTGTTGCACAATCTTAACAAGGGATATAATCAGGAGAGTATTCTAAGATTGTAAGAATCTTGAAAATTCGTTAGTTATGATTCTGAATTTGACGAATCGTGATATTCATCCTATATGAACGAAGCAAGGATATTTAGTGCAGTGTTTGCGCTAAGTACTGTCTGATATTTTCAGAGATTGAGCGTAGGATTTTCCATGGGATGGAATGGGCTTAGTTTATCTTGATGTTTGCCTTGGGTGAACAAGACAACAAATAGTAGTGCTAAGGTGGCACGGGATCTGTGCTAGTGACTACTAGTGGTTATTGGCTAACTCTGTCAGAGTTAGGATGATTAAGTTCAGAATACGAAGCAGCGGTTAGTAGTGCTAAAAAGGCGCAGGACTTGTGCCAAGTAAACTACTTATGTACCGTGATCTGACACCGTTTGGAAATAGTTCTTCGTGGCAGCTGAGTCATGGTTATTGACCGAGCCATGTAGGTTGGATGATCAGTGGTGGTCTGATATGATAAGTGTGAGCTTAAGTAGATCGACGAATTCGATTGGTTGAGCCAATCAGGTTTGATCAGGATGTAGCAATTAAGAAATACTTGGGATAGTATTTTGTCGAGTAATGCTTATGGGATGAGTACTGAATACCATCTCAGAGAAACCGGAGATTTGAGTTATTTAGTCTCAATGATCGCCAGAGATGACTCTTCTGGGATTGCTGTAATCGGAAACGATTGCAAGTGGACTTGTATGATCAAGTTAGGTGCTAACTTGACAGTGGAGACAAGCAAGTGAGTTGGTAGTTTCCAGTATAGTGAATTCTTGTTAAGAAAGAAGCTGATATTGACTCAATCAATTGCTTAGTGATAGCAATAGACCAGGAAAGGATCATGTTGTTGTTTCATGTGAGAGTTTTCCATTGAACAACAATAGTAAAAATTGTTGACCGGACATTTCGGTTAAGTGAGGGCATCTATGTGTACCGTTGTGGTTGGATCCGACAAATAGTTGGGAATGCTAATGGACATTAGCAAGGAAACATCAGTTGTCTGATCTGTGTGACATTAGCTAGGATCTGATCCTCGAGATCTAGTAGGTTGTGTCACTAATCTTCCAGCTAGTGATGTGCAATGTATGACTGAGATAGTTAAGGATCGACTTAGTAGCCAACGAGGTTTGCCTTTGGGGTCGAAGATTTCGCAAGATCGTGACGGATCAAGATTGTTCTTTCGAGTCAGTGAGTCACGTCGATGCAAGCTGTTTGTCAAGAATATGGCATTGTAACAATAAACGACAATCAGAGACGCATTGTGTGGTAAGTTACTTCGAGCACAAGTGTTTCCCAGGATTGACTAGGGAATCGACGAATTATATCGTTCAGTGCTGAGACTGATGCGTTCGGCAAGGGAGCGATTTGACTATTGAGAATCCATTGGGATTTAGTTCCAGGAGCAGTATGTTCAACCTTGGGAGATTGGTATGAGCTGATGGTATTATCAGAGACTCTGAGTTGAGTTATACAAGGTTCAATGACTGTCGAGTTTCGAGACGGAATAGGAAGCATTTCCATATGTCTGTGCACTGTGGAAAGTCCCAGTCGAGCATATTGGTGAGAGCTTGCCTTAGTCTTGATGAGCATACAGTGATTGCGAGTATGTATAACAATCAGGAGGATGTCTATCGATTGAAATTCATGAGGTGAATAACCTATGATCGAGATGATGAAGATCATCATAGATGTAATAACTTCTATTGCAATGTATGCGTGATTTTTCAGGCCAATGGCTAGGAGATGACGTAGCGTCATGAATTGAAAGTGATGATAGTTATCATCAGGGCACAGTGTTGAAGTTATACTAAGAAACGTGGACAGCAGAATGTACTAGACATGATGGTTTAAGTTCCCAGTATTCCTTGGGAAGCCGGTTGTGTTTTAGGGAGAGTGGGGAGGATAACCAGTCTAGGGAACATTGCGAACAGTTACTTTGGAGTATATACTTGAGTCAACTGGATTATCTTAAAGCGAGATTCACGTTAGAATGTGTCAGCACAATGTTGGGGATCAGTGTTTTCCTAACTAGAGGTGTTGAACACCGGGAACTTTTGGAACCATTAGATGGTTAGTTTGATTAGTGATTCGACGATTGTCATAAGCCAGTCAAGTTATGACTTGGTCCTTGTCAGTATAAGATTTCCTTTGAGACGATAAACTTGATCAAGCGGGTATTGTATCCTTCGTGGTCAGGAAGATCGTGGTCCGAGGGAAAGAGGTATCAGTGTTACGATACGCTAGCGTAAGGGAAGTTCGATTGTCGACCAGTAGCGCAGTAATTTTTAGTTGGGAAAATGTTAATGCGGTTCAGCATTAATGAAGCTTGCAGAGAATTCGACGGGAGTCTGAGTGTGTCGGAGAATATTTCGACCAGACACTCGAACAAGGGTTTCTTGTACGTTCTCGAGGTTTTACCTTAGATTTCGAGGACGAAATCTTTTAAGGGGGGGAGAATGTAGTGACCCGTATCCAGAATTAGCGATTAATGAGTATATTAATCATGTAATCATGTTTAAATTAAGTAAAACATGATTAGGGAAACTCCAAAAGAGTTAACGGAGTCCAGAAATGGATTCAGGACACTCAAAATAGCCGGGAAGGTCCCGAAGGTCAGGAGGGTTCGGAAGCTCCGAACCAAGTCAGGAGGCTCCGAACTGGATCGGAGGATCCGAACTCAAGATCGGAAGCTCCGAAGTCGATCGGAGGCTCTGTCGGTAAGATCGGACATTCCGATCGGGACCAGGGCACAAGTCATCGCTTACGTCAGCAAGGTGACGTCATGGCTGACGTAATATTGGGGCAATCAGATGCTCCGAAGATGGGATCGGAGGATCCGATCGTGTTCAAACGTTCTGAACTGGGTTCGGAGGCTCCGAACTCCGTCTATAAATAGGGGGCCGAGATTTCATTTCAAAGTGCACCTTTCCCTCTCTTCTCTCTGATTCCTAAGCCTTCTAACTCAGATCTAGGGAGTTCTAGGCATCCTATTGGGAATCCGGAAGTGGCATAGCGATCCAGGCGTCGAGGCGGAGCTGTGGCCTAGTTTTGAGGCAATTGTCATCAGTGGGCTGACGACGAACGCAGGTATAGCTATGGTCTCCTTAAATTATTTAGGAGTATGCACTAGCTTAGTTAAGACTTTTAGAGCTTAAATATTGATGCATGGGTATTTGCATTGTAGAGCTAATATAGGCTTGGAACCTAGAGTGGGACTGCTAGGAACTGCCTGTAGTAAGGTACGCAAGTACAGACTGAGATTGCTAGCGGGTTTTGCATGCTTATATGTTGCATTTTGTATGTCATTTATTATGCAGCATGTGCATATCATATTGTGTCTGTCCATCTTGTGAGATGAACCATGTAGGGCCGCTCAGCCCTGTCTGGACGGTTGATGTCTAGCACTCAGTGACTGACGGGTCATGAGTGATTAGCATCTGGGGACACAGTCCACGTCCTATAGGAATGAGCAGTGTCGACAGGTTTTGCTTCCTGGGTTTTACCACTCATGTCCTAGGCGCCATTACTGAGCAGTTATATACAGTTATCCCAGATATGGATATCCTATCATTTGCATGCATCATATTTGTATGTTTTACCCAGTGCTTTCGTATTGAGCTTAGAGCTCACGTCCAGTCTTTTATGTGTATCTGGACACCCCATTCGATGGGGCAGGTGTAGGTGCAGGATTGAGCACCAGGAGCTTGGAGTAGCCAGTGACCAGTGAAGACAGCAGGATTAGCTGTAGGTTTTGTCTTTAGGGTTTATTTATTCGATTGGGTTGTATAATCGAATTTATTTAACCGGTTGTATTCTGCCGGTCTGTTTTTATTTAAGTCTTTCGCAGCGATTTATTTAATGCATGTTTAATTATGCTCTTAACTCTGATTAGCTAGCGGATCCGGGTAGGGTCGCTACATGATCCCTTACCATAGAATTTCCATTCATCAGTCATATCAGGTCTGAACTTCACAATCTTCTGAAAGCAGTCAACTGTTACTCTGTACTTGGTTAGCATATCGATACCGATTATACAGTCAAAATCAGATAAACCAAGAACGATACAGTCAAGCTCAACTTCATTACCTTCGTACTATAGTACACAATTTTTAACAGACTTCACTGATACTATACCTTTTCCCAACGGTGAAGATTTAGACACTACAGTAGTTAATGACTCAACAGGCAATGAATACAACGTAACAAATTGTTCAGATATGAAGGTATGTGACGCACCAGTATCGAATAAGACATAGGCAGGATAACCAGAAATAAAATATTTACCTGCAATCACATCGTCCGGTGCTGCTTGTGCTTGCTCTTCTGTCAATGCAAACACTCGTGCTTGTTGCCTCAGAGGTTGATTCACTGACTGACCTCCTCTTCCTCCTGCTCTACTCTGTACTGCTGGTTGTGGTTGAAATGAATGAACAGAAGATGCAGATTGACCCACCGGTCTCGATGATCCAGTACCCTGTGCACCCTCAGATCCTAGTTGTGGACATACCCTCGCAAAGTGTCCCATCTTGTTGCAAATGTGGCAGCTTCAAAATACACCTCGGCATTGTTCATTGGTATGGAGACCACCACACTTGGTGCAATACACATTAGACCTCTGTCCAGCTCTAGACTGTCGGGAGCTACCTGAACTTGAAGAGCTACTACCACCAGATCTCTTGAATTGTTTGCTCTTGCCCTTGAAGAAACTTTTCTTTCCACTACTACTACCTCCAGCTTCAAATCGAGGTGGCGGTGGAATCTGTGGCTGTTCTTGGGACTGTCTCACTGGCTGTGACACAAACTGTGCTCCTCGTTGTTTCAATATCCCTGCTTCCGCACCCTTTTCTCGATTCAGAGCATCGGCAAAGGTATTTGGTCTTCCCGAATTCACAAGTGTAAACACATCAGGGTTCAAGCCATTGATGAATTGATCGGCTTGAGCTTCATCACTAACAGCAATATGTGGAGCAAACTTCAACAAGCTAGTGAACTTTGCAATATATTACTCGATATTTAACTGTCCCTGTAGTAGACTTGCAAACTCTGCTCCTTTATCCTTGCGATAAGACACAGGAAAGAAACGCTGATAGAAAGCAGTTCAAAATACAGACCAGGTAATAACAGTACCTTGGTTTTCCAATGCTCTCTTCGTCGTTATCCACCAACTCTTGGTAAGACCATGCAGTTGATGAATTACCAGTCTCACACGACGATCATCTGTATAATCAATAGACTCGAATAACTGCTCAATATCTTCCAACCAGTTCTCGCACTCTATAGCATTCTCAGTTCCTTGCAACTTTGGTGGTTTGAATGATTGGAATCATTTCAGAAGTTTCTCCATCGGATTAGCATCACTGAACTCATCAGTAGAAGTACTACCCTGTCCATGTTCAGACACTGTCACTAGGACCTGTGCAGCATTCGTCTGTTCAGGCTGATTCGTAGCCAACGTCTGTCTAACTCTCGGTGCTGGTCGGGGAGGCATATCTGATAATCAAACAGATTAGTGTACAAGTCATCATTACATCATAACACAATTCTGTTTCAGTCCCTCCTCTGATAAGCACACAATGACTTCTCAAAAGATCGAGTTCTGATTCAGTGACAATCAAGACATGCTTCCAATCACATCAAATAAATAGATAACATGCAATTCTTAAAGCTGTAAATCATTTCAAATAATAAACAGGCTTCAATATTAAATAAATCAGAATAGACGACTCGATCTACCCCGCTCATCTATTCCTAGTCCGAGAAACTTAAGGCTCTGATACCACCTGTTGTGGGGACCTCGGGTTGCTAATCTCATTTAGGGCAATTACTAAACAAATAACATTCATTAAACATCAATTGAATAAAGCAAGAGCCAAGTAAAAAAAAAAAAAAAATTTAAAAATTCAGTGTCTCGCTCGATCTGGTGAAAAACACCCGATCGAGCGAGCACAATTGCTCAGCACTCGGATGGAAATATAATTTGGCATCGCTCGATCCGTCAACTTCTGCGGATCGAGCAAGCCAAAAACTAAAATCCTTTGTTTGCAAAATTACAAGCCTCGCTCGATCCGTCAACTTCTGCGGATCGAGCGGCCTCCAAATTCCAAAAAAACTGCAGAACTAGTTTTGCTGTCAAACTCGATTCCTTCCATTCTAAATCAACAAACATGGTCCAATACATGATATATCAATTCCAAAACATGCATATACATATAAACAAAGTCACAAGCATTTATACATGCATTTTATTACATCCACAAGTCGCTAAAGATCGGTAAACGACAACAATTATCTCAAACTTTATACATGTAATCCAAACAAACTAGACCAAAGTTTCATGCTTCTAAAGTTCAAGACATCATCTACAACCCGAGTCCTTACGTGCTAGACTCTCTCCCAGCTATCAATGATGTCGATGACTAGCTCCTGCCCCTTCTGTTGTCATGCACACATACAAAACAAGACAACAGCCGGATAAACTCCGGTGAGATACAATTCTCAGTATAACCAACATATAGAAAGCGTTAAATAAATCATCTTGAATCTATTTAAACTCGACTCAACAAATAGAGTACGTAAACGCTTTACATACGAATTGATTCACATAACTTCAAAGCCATCAAGATTCATAACTGATCTTGACATGGATATCCATCTAACGAGTTCGTAAACGACTCGAAAATAAGGTTAACCGCAACCTTGGCATAGAATCAATTCAATATAGCATCATATCAACTCGAATATAAAGATCCACTACCTGAGATGGATCGACAACACCACAATCAAATCAAAAACATAAACAAGTATGTGGTTTATGCGGGCCAACGCAAGGTTAGTCATTCTTGAGTTTCAAAGTCCCTACTTCGCGATGTCGTCATTATACCTTCTTTTATTAAGGTTCTGAACTCTTCAAATCTGTAAGATATAATCAAAATACATATATCAAACTCCATATCAATCTATCATTTCAGAAATGAGTCAAAACCATCAAGAATTCATCAATCAATCGCATTTCAAACCTCAACTCTTTTTTCGTTAGTTCAAGTCGGCGTCTTGTGTCGTTTAGCCTTCAAACTTAACTGAAACTGAATAAGAAAAATACCATAACATTCATAACATCTCAACAACACCTTAAACTCAGAAATCGGCAATCAAAACAGTTCCAAAACTTGATTAAACAACGTAGCGACTCAAAATCGGTAATCGACGTAAACCCCGACTTCGAAACTTGTAACTCAAATTCATATATCAGCATATATCTTATAAAACTCAGTAACAAAACATCATATCAGCAGCTATACGCATCGATATACATGCTAGAAGTCATAACCAAAACATTCAACCATCCAACTTCGATCTGGTAGCGCATATACAATCGATAGCATGTTAAGAATATAACAAGAACATAAAATCTGATCTCTGCTCAATAACTGATTTTGAAACCCATATAAAACATCATAAAACTTACACGAGATCGAAGCCCTCATCGTAAGGATTCCAGAACAATTTACGGAATCGAAATCGGACAACCGTAGCCAAAGTTATGACAAATCAAATTCATAACTTCAAATGGCAAAATGAAGAAGAACGACTCTGCTTCAGAAATTCTGATTTCCTCTAACATATTACACGTATCACATGCTATCTAATAATAGTAATTCGGATAGCTTCATAAATATTTGCAATTTAACCCCTGGCAACATCATAATTTGCAATTCAGTCCTCGGCCTTCATTCTACTTCAATTTCAATTTAAAATAATTTAAGAATATTAGAATTTAAATCAAAACTCTAAATATTTCCAAATTAAATATACGCGGATTAAAATTAAATAAATTCGGATTAATATTAATTAATCCCAGGCCTTACAATGGCAAGAAAGGATCTTCTAATGGTGTGCATGTAAAGATCATTGATGAGGTCAAATCTGTCACCTTGTATATTCTTCCTCCTCCACTGTCACGTTTGACTCATCTTCAATTAAAAATTCTTCTAAAACTATTTCTTCATGATTTGGCGCAATTACTTCATTCTATGGACAGATTTTAGAAAGTGGTTCTATAAAACACTCAATCCGCTCATCTAAGAAACTCAAAAAGTTGATGCGGCTTTCCAAGAACTTATTTATCTCTGCTTGTTTTCGCACAATGTTCTCCAACTGAGCCACATAATCTTCCGAACGCCTTATACACTCTTCTTGATGCTCAGGTGGTTGATTCACAAAATTTTTAGAGTTGATATCTGGAGGATATTGGTGACTCCAACCCTGCAATGAAGGATCACAATGCCAATGGTATTCGAAATCTGCCATATTATTTAACAAGTGCATAGCACTATCGTAATCTCTTTGAAACAAGTGGCTGCCAGTGACCAAAGCTCCATAATCTACCAAATGTATTGTTGGCGCATCCAAACCACCATAAAAAATCTGAGTTAGCGTATAGTTTGAAAAATCATGGTACCAAAATCTATCTGCCAAATAATTGAATCTCTCCCAAATAACATAGAATGGCTCCGAGTATTGTTGGCCAAAACTTGTGAATACCCGTCGATGATCCATCTCCAAGAACCTCACAAGCAAAAGAGAATAAAATTAAAATTAAAAATTAAGCAAAGGAACGAAAAGATAGAAAAAAAAATGTCTAGTCTCAAGCAAATAATCTATCCTAATATTAACTAAACAGTCCCCGGCAACGATGCCAAAAACTTGACCGCTTAATTCGGTATTTACTAGTAAGTGCACTAGGTCAAGTAATAGTAAGTGAACAGAGAGTCTAAGTATTGATCCCACATGGACTGTTGTCAATTCTCAAGAATTAATTATTTTACTTAATCTAGACAAAATCATAAAAATCAATTTGATTTAAATAAAATAAGAATTTAAAATAAAAACTGCTTAAGAAATAAGAATTAAAATAGTTGAAAGAAAAATTTAATTAAAACGAAACAATCAAGACACATGTAGGTACCGAAAAAATCATGTAACATGTAGTCGATTCGAGATTCAGATTTAATCTTAAAGTACGGGAATTCTCCTAACTTTTTCAAAGGTCTATTTCTAGAACAATCAAACCTACTTAAATATTGACGGATTAATTTTTCGTAATTCTAATCAAATTTGAGTGCATTAAATATTTGTAAAAATTCAGTTTTCACCTAAAACCGCACACTAAAATCGAATTCTATTTCTAGTCGGTTTTACCTTGTGTTGATTATTAAAGTGATCAAAATCAATCCCTCCTCTATCGAATTGAAACCGATTAACGTGCAAGCAAACAATTGATCAGACTATCCACAAGATAAATATGGATCTAACAATCAATAAAATAAAATCAAGCCTGAAAACTCACAAATAAATATCCAAGTTTTCTACATGAATTTGTTCGGCTCAATCACGCCGTTTTGATTGAAGAAAAACTACTCAATAGTTGAAATTATAATTCAATAAATAAAAATAAAAAAGAACAGAAGAAGAAAAAGTGTAGAAATCTTCTCCCAAGCTTGGAGCCTGTAGCCACCTCTCTCTGATGTCGTGCGATTGGAACCCCTTAATCTGATCTCAACTCTCCTATTTATATGTCTTTGAAAGCCCACGAAATAAATCCCGAAAAGTTAAGATTTTTAATTCCCAAAACTTCTATTGGTTTCTCGTACAGGCAGCGCTGGAGCGCTTCTCTTTAGGCGCTGGGGCGCTTCTCGACATCAAAATTTCTTGGAAAAAAAAGACGTCGGGCATTGGAGCGCTTAGATTTAGGCGCTTGGGCGCTTTAGCTTGTGTCCAGCTCGCGCAGTGTTTTTGAAAAATTCATATCTTGAGATCTAACCGTCGGATGGAGCTGAAATTTGGACAGAAATTTCAAAACATCTTGAACTTTATTTTAACAGTAAAGATCGGATTTGGTGTTTCTTATGGTTAAAAATAAATTTTTGACCATTGCTGCTCCGTAATTCATTCTTTCAAAAATCCATTTTCCTACAAAATTAACCCGGAGAGTGAAATGCACACATATGCAATAAATCACATAAAACACATAAAAACACAATGAGATGATACGAATGTATAAAAAATAAACATAAAAATAACATAAAATAATGCATACAAAATGCACTTATCAATACACTAACTTTTAATTTTCAGTGATTTTGGTCTGACAGCATACGTGTCAGCTAGACATTGGCACACGTCACCTGGAAAATGCTGACGTGTGCCAATGTCTAGCTGACACGTATGCTGTTGGACCAAAATAACTGAAATTTAATATTTAGTGTACCAAAACCAAATTTTGAAATGTTAATGGACCAAAACCAAAACATGTACAAGTTAATGGACAAAAAAATATATTTTTCCAATTTTTTAAACCTCACATCAGCCTCGCGACACACTTTTTACCAGTCTTACGAAGGAGGTGATTGTTATATATTGTGCAACACACACACACACACACTCTCTCTCTCTCTCTCAACAATAGCTCCACACTCCAAGACATAGCCAGAAAAAAATTTAACCCTGGGTTGATTGATCCCGTTAAAAAAATTAAATGATGTAAAATAAATATTTAAAATTTAAATATAATATAACACTAATTTATAATCAATAATCACTTGCAAAACGTTTAATGGTAACTATAAAATGACATTCTGACATGAAAAAAATATAAATACTTAAGATATAATATTTCACATGAGCTAAATTCGAAAAATCTCGATAGTTGTAAGAAAATATAAGTTTTTCATATATAATATATAAATTTTATCCTTATATAGCTAAATATATATCTTTATAACAATGACGTAAAAAATGTATATATATTTTACAAGTAATAAAACACATTCATAAAAAAAATTACACGAGAGTCACTCAAAAAACACCTCATTTCTGATAAAAGAAGTGAATGAACTTTAAAATCCAAAAATTTCTATTTTCATATTTATAAACCATACAAGTGAATCACTCAAAAACCATACAAGTGAATCACTTGTAATA
Source organism: Henckelia pumila (assembly GCF_033568475.1). Lineage (NCBI taxonomy): Eukaryota > Viridiplantae > Streptophyta > Magnoliopsida > Lamiales > Gesneriaceae > Henckelia > Henckelia pumila. The sequence goes on along the minus strand of NC_133120.1, from coordinate 74,009,840 downwards.
TTTATAAACCATACAAAAGAATCACTCAAAAAACACATATTATTTACATTTTTCAATAAGAGAAATCCAAAATTTTCATAAAAAATTATAGAAACTAAACAAAATAATTTAAAAAATTATCAGAAAGTCACTTCACAATTATTTTAAGAAACCCACTAGGGCACACATAAATGAAATCAAGCGGTTAAAAAAAAATAAAGAAACACACAAATCCAGTTAAAATTTGAAATTTTGGAGGGAATGAGAAGTAACCTAAATAGAAATATTACGTGAAGAAGGGGATGTGCTTCATCTGCTTTTATTTTCTTTCAAAACCAATTTTTTAAATGAAAGATCACAAATATATTTCTGAAAATAAGCTCGACCAAATCTACATAAATATATTTTAAAAAATGAGATTGATTAGGGGTGCAAACGAGCCGAGCTACTCGTGAGTAGCTCGCGAGTAGCTCGGTCAAAACTCGACTCGAGCTCGAGTAGATCGAACATACATCGAGCTCAAGCTCGAGCTTTCAATGTATGTGATCGAGTAGCTCGCGAGCTACTCGATCATATATATAATATAATTTAATATATATATATAATATTTTATTTATTTATTCATATATTATATATATATAAATTTATTTTTTTCGAGCTCGAGTAACTCGAACTATAGTCGAGCTCGAGCTCGAGTACAAAATTAATTACTCGATCGAGCTCGAGTTCGAGTAGTCAAATATGAGTCGAGCTCGAGCTCGAGTAGTATGATGATCGGCTCGACTCGATTGCACCCCTAGATTGAACAAATCTTGGGCTAAATAAAAATTTAATCTGAGCTAATGATCATTTTTGGGCCTAAACAATTACACACACACACACACACACATATATATATATATATATATATATATTACTACTAATACCGAAAAAAAAAATTTAAAATCTGCTGAACCCCACCCCAGCCTTTGGGGTGGCTCCGCCCATGGCTCCACATGCAACTCATTGAAATAAAAAAAAAATGTGATGTTGGATCTGACACAAACTGTAGTAACAAAATGTTTATCGTTTTAGCCAAATTTATTGTTGGTGTTAACCATACAATTCATATATTTTAAACTTTTATAGCAACAAGAACCACATTTGAATTGCTCTCACTTATATAGTGGGGACAATCATTGCTATTAAGAGTGAAAATAATTCGAATTGATACATCGAATACTGTGGTCAAGCTGATATATAAAAAGCATGAAAAAGATATTATGTGTGTGTATGTAAGTGTCCGTCAAAACTAGTTATGAACGTAGATAAACGAATGTAAAAGTTTGTTTCACAAAGTTGTTTAATGGCCAAATATGTAGCCTTTCCTTCCTATATTTTCAGAATTTTTCAATACTAGAAAACTTTGATTTATATAATCTTCTTGTACAAATATAATCTAACTGAAGTGACACTCTTAGCTAGGACTATCAGCACTCTCAGTCAGCCAGGATGACAAGCCTAACTGACCTGCAACCAAACTTATAGAGTATAAGTTTGGAGATCAACTCTAACTTCTTACGACCTTTTTTCTTCATCCATTGAGTCAAACTGGTTTGAAATTGTTGAACTTTAGGCTTAATTGGGCTTTAATGTAAGTGAAAAATTGGACAAGCAATTGAGCTTGTTAAGTGGATGGTTAAGTGGGTAAATAAAGTGTCCCACATTGAAAAAAAAACATGGTATGGATGAGCTTATATTATTTTACACTTTATGAAGATATAAGAATGAATGGTCAAGAGACTCTCTCGCGCCCGAGCCTACGCAGGGGGGTGCAAATCAAGCGCCCGGTTTTCACAGAAAAAGGCTTGACTTGTGTGCAAGTATACGAGCGCGACCTACGTGCGTCGAATGTCGGACCGATCAAGGCAAAAATTGTCTACCTAGTGTTGGCCACCTTTTGCTATTTTCTTTTATTAATTTTTGAAATTATTCCTTTAATTTCAAATGGATCATTCTGGATATGACCTTCCACCTGCCAGACTGCTAGTGCTCCAGCCTGACTGTTCATGCTCCATCTTCCCAAACTGTTGGTGCTTCTACTGGCCAGAATTTTGGGCTTTCAGATAGCAGACTGTGACTACTCTATTGGAGCCTGAGTGCCTATAAATAGAGGCAGTCTCCGGTCCTTCAAGAAACACAAAAAAAATATTCGAGCTCCTCTCTTTTTGGCACTCTATTTTTTTCTATTTTCCAGTTCGTGGAAGTGATAAAATTCAGGTACAATCTTTGTTCGCCAGTGTAGTTCCTTCGTGCTAGGCTTCTACAAGATTTCTATGTTGTATCCTGGGAAACATACGTCCATATAATCCTCGCAGCACACTCTAGATTCCGGGTGTTCTCGGATTGATGTGTCTTCGTCTTCTTCCCAAAATCTTCCGTCTTTCGAAGTAAGTCTAGGCTGGACCATATACTTATAATAATATTTTACCAAATAAACTTTGGCAAAAAAAAAAGTGACAAGTTGATAGAATGTGTTGACTGATAGGTGCTTCAAAATTGAATCCAACTAATCACATTCACACACGTGACATTGGCATGGCCGCTCGGATTGATGTGTCTTCGTATTTTTTATCATGAGGGACGGCGGGTGGAACTAGGAGGAATGCTTGAGAACACCGGAAGGCGGAAGATTTTGGGAAGAAGACGAAGACACATCAATCCCTGCATGCAGGAGATCGGAACCTCCGAAGTGCAGATCGGAGCTTCCGATCGTAGCCGATGGACACGTTGCATGCATGCAAAGTTAAAACTTGTGTCCATCGGCTACGATCGGAACCTCCGAAGTGCAGATCGGAGCTTCCGATCGTAGCCGATGGACACGTTGCATGCATGCAAAGTTAAAACTTTCGATTAGGCGATTGGAGCTTCCGATCGTCGTCTATAAATAGGGGTCTGAGGCCTCATTTTCAAATGCTCATTTCACCTCTCCTTGGCCCATGTTAGCTCAATTTTAAGAGTCTTTGGGTACTCTTATTTTAAGAGTTGGAGTAGTTAGTAGTTTTTATATAATGGACAGTGTTCGTAGTAGCGGTCGAGTGGCGGAGCTCTGGCGAGACGTCCAGGGGTTGTAGCTAGGCTATGCCCAAGCTTTGGGGCATTCAACATCAGCGGGCTGACGACGGACGAATGTATGGCTTTGGTTCCCTATAGTAAATAAGGAGTAGACTATGGTTTAATTAAGACCCTTAGAGCATGTTAGGTGATGTTTGGAATGCTAAGTAATGCATGGTATTTATGCATTGTAATGCTGCATGATAGGCTTGGACCTAGAGAGGAGCTTATAGGATCTGCCTTAGTAAGACACTAAAGTATTATTTGAGATATCCAGATTGAGTATGCATGTATTATGTGTTTAGATGGATTATGTGATTTCATGTTTTATATGTCTTTATATATAGCATGTCACGACTATATGTTGCATACATGAGCATATTGAGCCTTTACCTTAGAGGTATCATGTAGTAGGGCGCTCACCCTACGAGTTTGTGGATGGTTGGATACTTAAGTCTTGTGTCAGGTCACCATTATGGTTGGACACTTGTACTAGTATTAGGTCACCATATCCACTGGGTATAGGAGCCACCTCCTGATGCAACGTCGCAGCGTGCTATATACTCTGGGCCCGGCCTATGAGCTAGTTTCTTGACCTGAGTGTCTTGGTACCCAGTTCATTTGCATTAATGGGCATATAATATTGTATAATAATACTCTCGTACTGAGCGTGTTAGGCTCACTTCCGGTTATTTTATATTATCTGGTTACCCCATTCAATGGGGCATATGCAGGTTGTTATTCCTCAAGTCAGGGAGTTTAGGTAGTGACCAAGGCTGGATGGCAGAGTTGACCACTAGGCTTTACTTGCTGGTATATGGTTCCTTTCAATTCCGCAGTTTCTCTGATTAAGTTTATTTATTGTTTCTTTGCATGCTTAAGCTTCTTATTACTAGGTGATCACGGTGCGGGTCACTACAGTTGGTAACATCAACCGCAACACCAGCTTCAATAGAAGGAGTGTCTTGGTCCTTAAGTGGTTCATCATTAGCATCATTGCTCGAATCTCCTTCTAAATCGTCCTCATCATCTATCTCAACACTTTTATCAGAGGAGTTGTCATCAGAGGATGTATAGGATGAGCTATCAGATGTTGGTGCTCTACTAGTAGCAAATTATTCCATCATCTCAGCATCAGGCTCATCATTGGAGAGAGCAGAGGAAGGTATAGAAGTTGTGCCCTTCCCTTGCTTGAGGCTCTCCAAGATTTGAGCCAATGAAGTATCATCCTCGTCAGAAAAAGCAAGATCCTCAGGATCTGTCTTCTTGGTTCTAGCAGTAGGAGGAACCTCTTCAAAGGAGCTTGAATCACTGCTCTCAGAGGCAGATTCAAAAACAGGTGCGAATGCAGAGGGAACAGTAGTGTTAGTGGGCTTCTTCCGAGCCACCAGCTCGTAATCCCCATCATCGGAATCATCACCAGAGGTGTGATCGTCATCGGCTAGATAAGGGCGAGCACCTCTGCGAAAAATCTTTGATGGAGTAAAATCAGGGTTATACCCTTCTTGCCTCTTTGATCGACGAGCAATAACCGGAGCAGGATGAACCCGGTTCAAAACAGAAAAATCAGGAATATTCTCTACATCAATCTCGCTCCCTGGTTCACCAAGAGAAACAACATCAAGTGTAATGGGTTCTTCGAGTATTGGAACGATAGCCAGAGTGGATGGTGAAAATTGGACTTTCGGTGTTGCAATACTGGGGCAACATTATTCGGGGTCCTTTTAACCCATCTCGCTTCAGATATCTTGAGGATTAAAACCTGCCATTGAGAATAAATTTGGAGAGTGGAGAGAGTTAGGGTTTACAGAGAAAAACGAAGCCCAAAAAAAATTTAGAAGGGATAATGAGAAGATAAAAAGATAAAAAGCTAGGCAAATATTTATACACAAGATAAAACACCTCAAATGGTAATATTCTGCCATAAACAAACTCATCATATCCTAACTGAATGACTTCTCCATAATTACCAACGGTAATAATTCAGCAATGGAACAACAGCACCACGTGGGGAAACAGGAGGAACGACACGATGTAGAACATTGACATGAGAGGCAACAGAAGTAGTCTCACTTGAAGCAGAAAACATTTTTGAAACAATTCATGTAATTAATGAGTACGAATCTGTTTTAAGTTTGTTAGCCAAAATGATTAAAAAAAACAGAAGTAAAACAATGAATAATACAATATAATGAATTGAAACAGTATACGATTAACGTGTTTGAAACAATACGATAATATAACATTAAGCAATCGAAACAGTAAGGAAACAATAAAGAAAACCGAGGCATTTAACTACTACAGTTACTAATATATATTATATATAGATAAATATATGTGTGTGTGTCTTATATCCGCTTCCTTGCTTGATATCAAAATTTTTTAAGCCCTTGCGATGAAATAAAAATCCAAGTTTGTGTATTCTTTTTTCACCCCTAAAAATGTACAATATCATATCACTCATTCTCTCGTTCCATCAATTCATCATTTGATTATATTCGTCCTGAAAAAGGCATTTGATGTGGATGGATGGTTGCCAATTTATTATTCAAAAAAGGTTTCAGAGATAGATAGGATCAGGTCAAATCTTCGAGCACAAAATATATAAGAGATAGCTAGCATCTTTCGATATTGGTTTGAATTCCCATTTTTGTTTTTTATATATAAGATTTAACTTATTTATCATATATATTTTAACATAATAAAACAATAACCTGGATATATACTATGTGCATAAGATAAAATATCAACTATGAACTAAATTTCAGTAATGTGGCTCATACTTTTTAGTAACATATATATAAAGAAGTTGAACCAAATCTAATGTGTTTATATAAAGACCATTTACAAATGAATATTGAAGTAAAATTTAAAAACGATGCAAGTTTTAAAATCAAACATATAAAGTTGGTCTAGTAAGTTAGCATAAAAAGGAATTTGGTTAATTAATTAATTAGTCAAAATTATTTTTTTTAATGTTCTACAAAAACAATAGTTTTAAATGCAATAATTTGGATCCTTTGCGCTTTTACTCTTTCTTTGCTAGAACTCAGACATAACGCCAGATATTGCTACTACAACGTCTATCATTGTTAGATATGTATAACTTCATCAGCACTCTAACAAAATCAATACTAAATGCAATATAGCCTAATTTTAACTAATCAAATGACCAAAATCTAGTTTCTACCAATTCATTGGACAATAATTTTTTCCTCAATCACGGTATATTATTTATTGGATGACATACCGTACCAAAATACCGAATTATCGGGATACCGTACCGAAACTTTTCAATAAACAAACATTTTTTCGGTATCTGTACGGTATCATTATGAATTTTTTCCATACCAAAATTTCGGAATTTCGGTATCGGTACCGGTATGAATTTTTTTTATACCGGTATTTTTGGTACGATATACCGCAAACCCACCCCTAAATACTATAACTCATGGTATTGCTCGTTTTGCTTCTTACTATACTTCATTCTTTACGGGTGAATGGTAAGTTTCTCTCACGTTTGATAAATGTCACAGCAAACGATTTCACTCAATAAATTTTCAAGTTTGGTCGTAATTTTTTTTTTATATATATATATAAAAAACCCTTCCACTACAGCCGAAACCGGCAATTTCAGCACCAAAACTATCGACTTTAGAACTATATATGGTCACGCCTAAATGCAATCGATATGCTGCGGATAAGCTAGCATTAAATCAAGTTGTTCACATCATGGATTTTAAAAAAAAAAAAAAAAAAAGTGTATCGAACTAGTTAAAATAGATGGATCATAAGTCAAAGCTGTAGCAAATTGGCATTGTTTGCAAATTTCGCAAAACGTACACATTTAAAATTAATTAAATGAAAGGGGAAAAAAAAAAACGAGTCCAATTTCCTACCGATTATGTATGTGTACCAGAAATAAAGAAGATATGTATGATCTGTGCAACGTGGACCGTCGGATGGAATGTGTGGCCCGTCAAAACGAAGAGATCCCCACCCCCATGTTGTGTTTACTAGTGGCGTATGCCTTTTCCTTCTCCTTTTTTTTTTCCTTTTAGGAGTCTGACTTATCAACGGGGAATATGTCGACTACTAGTGACCTATGCACACACGCGAGAGACATTTTTTGACTGGGTCTCGTAACCACCATCCATGTGTGATGGAGTTCTTGGTGTAACGTCTCATGAGTTGATGAAGCTAGTAGCTAAAAAATTTTCGATTTGGCGATACGTACGTGTGGCTTCCATCAATGATTTTCGAACGCGCGCAAAGATCGATCAAGAACGTTCATTAATTCCAATGTTCTAAAAAACGCTAGGCAGTAGGCGGGCGGCGACCCAACGCCTAGTCGCCTAGACGATTTTTATTTTTAAACCTAAATAATAAATAATTTGAAATATTCATGAGTTTTACTATAAAATATAAATTTTATGTCTTATGTTTTTCATTTTTTGTACGAAACTCTTATAAAATTTTATTAATAATAATAATAATAACAACAATACCAATTACATAAATATTAATAAAAATCAAGTCTTCATATGTAATATGAGATTTAATTTTTTGCTTGACTTTTTTTTTTGCGCTTCTTCTTTCTTTCCATGTTTGTTTCTCGCGTCGCCACTCTCTCTTTTAGTTTTTTATTATTATTTTTTTTTTACAAAAAATAGTAACCGTCTAGGCGAATTTTTGTCTGCCTAGGAGGAGTTTTGTCAGCCGCCTAGGCGGAAGATTAGGAGAACAACTTTCAAATAAATATTGTTACAATTAGAATCGTTTGTAAAATTAGGTAGGGTCTGAGATTGCTTCTAAAAAAAGCTTTTTAGTTTTCACGACATTTTCAAAATTTTGTAAACAAAAAGCTCAAAAGTGTTTTTTATATATAGAAACAATCTCAAACAGAACGTTTATACTATTGAGAAGATGTGTTGCACGAAGGAGCTAGCGCACGAAACTGGTGGTAGTCACGTCGGACTAGGTGCTGAGGTGGGGATTTGGGAGCTTAATTTATGGGTATGATTGTTACTATAATTTTGGAATTTGGGGAAGAGAATTTTGTATGGTCTTGAATTCGAGATTTTAGCCCAACTTTAGGAGTCACCCGTGATTGTAATTTGAATTTTTTCAATATATATAGATAAATCTGTATATTGTCATACTAATTAATTTTCAATTAATTTGGTGAAAACTAAATGAAAATTACAAAAAAATTTAATTCATCATGTTAGTAGTTAAAATAACATGATAATTAATTAGCATAAAAAAATTTTGATTTTAATTCTTTGATTGAACCGATCATAATAATATTTCAAGTTACTATACTTAAGTGCTTTATGGGTAAAACCAATTCATCGAATTTAACTAAGAATAGGTATTTGGTGAATAGAAGATTTGTCTCACAAAATTGATTTGTAATATTGTTTTATATATAAAAAATTTATTTAACTAATTAAACTTAACGTGTGATTGAAAATAATGATAATTTAAATTTTGGTGTATCCTAACAATACCACATGTACTATTAGTGAATTTCATGGCAAATTTTTGAATAGTTCGCTGAGCCACTACAAGTCTACAACTGTGCAACTCTACCTCACATCTGACTCAAATAACACAAAAAAATCTCAATGAGACCTTCTCACGTGTCAATTTTATGAGTTGAATATCTGATCTGAACTTAATTCATGAAAAAATATTATATATTACAAAAAAATCTTATGAGATAGTTTCACGTGCCAATTTTGGTGAGGCAAATATCTTATTTGATATGACCCATAAAAAATATTACTTATGCAAAAAGTATTACTTAATTTTCATTGTAGATATATATGAGTTGGATCAACCTATCTCATGAACATAAATATGTGAAACCATTTCACAGAAGATTTACTCTAATTTTTACTGCAAATATGGATCAATTCGATTCACTTTACGAGATACAAATCCGTGAGATCGTCTAACACTACAAAAATTTTTGGCTTTTGCGACAGTTGTAGCATTGCAACAACCGTCGCAAATTGGTATTTGCAACGCTTTTACGACGGTTGGTCATAGCGTCGCATTTTCTATCCCCGCAACCCATTGCGACGGTTATTTGTAAACCGTTGCATTTTTTGCGACGCTTTTAAAACAAAACGTCGCAAATTATTGCGACGTTTTATTATACATCGTCGCAAATATTGCGACGCTTATTAAAATTTCGTTGCAAACTTTGCAAGTCGCAATTTTTGCGACGGTTTATCTTAAATCATTGTAAAGTTTGCTACGATATTTAAATAAGCGTCTCAAATATATATTTTATTTAAAAAACATTTATTAATATTTTATTAATATTAGTACATTATTATAATTAATAATAAACAAATAAGACAAAGAAATTAAAATAATTCAAATTTTCATTACTCGATACAGCAGTCTACAAATAGATGAACTGTGACCAATGTAATTCTATAACTTAGTTTAGTTTGATGAATGCCCATGGATTAGTGCAAATTGCTCAAAAATCCCCAATACAAACATGTTTTGCTCTGCACTCCCTAGCCATTTTTTTGTACCACATTTTTTGTTAATTTATACCACATCTTGTATGGTTTTGTACCACATCTTGTATTGTTTTGTACCACATTTTATGACTAGGGACCCCAAAGCAAAACATGTTTGCATTTGGGAATTTTTTAGCAAATTGCCCAATGGATTATTACTGAATTTAAGACGAGAGAATGAAAAACGATCGAATTATAAGATGGAAATTATAACAAGAGTAGCTAATAAACAAATTCGAAGGATCGAACCAACCGTGATTTCCAACCAAAAAAAGTAAAAAAGTAACTGGAATATAATCTCATGTGACTCTACCTTGTATGTCACATATAGTGATGTCTTATCTCATGTGATGCACATTATTAAATCCATAAAAACCCTTTTGAGATAGTTTCGTGTATTAATTTTATGAGATAAATCTCTTACTCGATTAATCTACAAAAAAATATTATTTTTTATGCTAAAAATATTAATTTTCATTCTATATATTAATCGAGTTTACCGTCGTCTCACGGGAGACCTACCGTAATTATTAAATCTTGAGAGTTATAATAACACACTTCTTGAAATTATTAAATTCATGTAAAATTTATATAAAACATCGCATAATTCTATAATTAATAATCGATATATTTCATATTATTTAACATAGAAGTACAACAGAATAATTTTGTCCAGAGTTCTTTTATTTATTTTTAAAAAAAAAATCCAACAAAATGCGTGAGAATAGTGAATAAAACATAAATTCATATATCATAATCTCATTATTTGAAGAAATAAATATTATTAAAATATTTATAATAAATGTGAGTTTTGAGATAAAGTAGCTAGGAAGAAACTGGGGGAAAAAAAATCAGAATAAAACGAAGAAAAATATGAAGATTACAAATAATCCTGTTGCCAAGTTGTGAGTTGACCATCGGCTTGAATTTAGGCGAGAGAAAAGTATTTATTGGATTGGATTCATTTTTAGGGTTCCATTCACAACCCACTTTGCTCTTTTTGAAATGGACAACTCACTTGAAACAATTGATTTATTTAAGTGCAAATTGCTCAAAAATTCTCAATGCAAACATGTTTTGCTCTGCACTCCCTAGCCACTTTTTTGTACTATATTTTTTGTTAATTTGTACCACATCTTGTATGGTTTTGTACCACATCTTGTATTGTTTTGTACCACATATTATGACTAGGGACCCCAAAACAAACCATGTTTGCATTTGGGGATTTTTGAGCAAATTACCCTTGATTTAACTTTTATCCAATAATAATAATACAATATAATATATAATTATTAACAATAATAATTTATACTATAATATACAAATAAGTTGCGTAACAATCCACTTCGCAGTCATGAAAAGCTCACAAATTATTAATTATCAATCACATCACTCATATATATATATATATATTTATTTATTTATTTCCACCAATTACCCCTGTAAAATATTGAAAATGTACAATTTTCCACTATGAAATTTTAATAGGCATCTTCAACACTGAAATTTTATAAAATTAGCACGCGTGTCCTTTCATATGAGCGATTGTTTCGCACGCGTCCCTCATTCGACTGAGAAAACATTCTGATTTTTTTGGCACCAAATACCCTCTGAGAAATATTAAAAATACATATTTTACCCCTTGAGAGCAAGGTTCTGAAAACGCAAAACACGTCGAAACGTGAAGGTCAAGTTTCAAGTTTTTCAAGTTTAAACGAGATTACTACGAGTTTAAACGCAAAAAAACGTATTCAACTTTTATTAAAACTTTAATTATATTAATTCAAATAATAAATAAAATGATAAAATTACCATAAATTTAATATTAAATAAATAAATTTCAGGTTCTTAAAAACATAAAAGTATTAAAATTATATTAATTAATAGTTTTCTACACATCTAAAAAATAATATAATAAAAATAAACTCATTATCAATTAATAATATGTTCTAAAAAGAGCGAAACACATCGAAGCGTGAAAGTAATTAAACGTATGCGGTATTAATACGAGCTTAAACATAAAATTTTAAATATCTAACACAAATTAATGGAGTAAATAATTCCTAAATATAATAAATTTAACTAGAATGCGTTGATTTTTTGCCAAAGTCTAATTCAATTTATTATATCATTCATTTTATATCAATTATGATTAAATACAAACTCAATTTAACTTGACTGTTTTAAAATATTAGTATTAATATTCTTCAATATGTACTGCATATACTCATCATTGGTACACTTAACTATCCAAGATTGTACAATTTTTACATTGCTAGCATTACTTACTAATAAATTTGATAATTCATGTTCTTTCTTCGTGTTATTAATCATTTTTTGTATTTTAAAAAATTTCACTTAAGCGTATTTAATGACACTTAATATGATCAACATGTGTGTGATCGTTTTTAGCCGAAACGAGGTTTTTTTTACCCTTTTTACCCGAAACAAGGCGTTTTGAAGAAGTTTCAAGCTTAAACAAGATTAAACGAGGTTTAATCAAGTTTTTTAAAACACTAGTTGAGAGTATAATTTTTAAATCTATTCAACTGATAATACACAATTTTTATAAAGATTCAATTATAAAATATTTATCAAACATTTTTAATTTTATTAAATTTTTTTATTTTAAATTTATTGTGCTTAATTAATTTGTTTCTACAAATAATATATTATTATTTTATCTCACTATCATTATTTTATTAAATCACTTCGTGTTTCAAACTTCTCCATTAAATATTTATTCATAAATAAGGATTTGAATACCTAAAAGTACCAAAATATTGAACCAAAATGATAAGTTCAGACATATTACTTTTTCAATTTAAAACTATATAGTATTGAACTAAAATCTAAAATGTTCAAGAATATGTATTGCACAATTTGTAGTAAATAATAAAAAAAAAATAAAATGATTATATAATGATAAAATTTACTATTAAAATATATTTTTCGTATAACTAATACTAAGATAAAATAACAAATATTTTTCATATTTATTTAATTAAAAATATTTCCACATGAGAAAAATGAAAGGTTTAAAAATGGATTTAAAATGGGCTACAATGGACTTCTATAGCAACTTGGGTTAATATTTTTAGTGAAGCGAGGACGGATACGAAGTAGTTGCTATAGGCGCCCATTGTGTGCAGTCGCGCAGGCGCGGGCCTGGGCACGGGGTGTGACAACATGGTATCAGAGACGGTCATCAGCCGGCAGACCCCGTGAAATAAGTGCTATGCGGGACAAAGTGCTACGTGCGTGGGAGCCATCACTTGAACCTGCAGGGCAAAGTGCTACATGACGGGAGCCACCTCTTGAACCCGTAGGAGCCACCTCTAGATTCTCGGTGTTGGTGGATCGAGAGGTCAGGTCGCGACGAGGACGTCGCGTTCTGAAGGAGAGGTGATTGTGAGGCCCCTGTTCCACATGGAAAAAACGAAAGGTTAAAATGAATTTAAAATGGGCTACAATGGACTTGTATAACAATTTGGGTTAATCATTTTCGTAAAGCGAGGACGAATACGAAGTAGTTGCTATAGGCGCCCATTGTGTGCAGTCGCGCAGGCGCGGGCCTGGGCTCGGGGAGTTATTTTATTCAATTAAATATAGAATTAATAGTAAATTTTATCACTATCTAACCATTTTATTTTTTTCATTATTTATTGCAAATTGTGTAATGCATCTTTCAAAAAATTTAGATTTTGGTTCAATACTATATAGTCCTAAATCGAAAAAGTAATATGTTTGAACTTATCATTTTAATTAGTTCAATATTTTGGTACTTTTACGTATTTAAATCCTTGTTTATAAATTCATATTTAATGAAAAAGTTGGAAGCACAAAGCGAGTTTAATAAAATAATGATATCAAGATAAAATAATAATATTTTTTTTAGAAACAAATTAATTAATAATAATAAATTTATTATGAGAATAAAAATTAATAAAATGTAAATGTTTGATAAATATTTTATAATTGGATTTTATGGGTTGAATAAATTTAAAAATTATATTTTCAAGGGGTCAAATATGTAATTTTAATATTTCATAGGGGTATTTGATGCCAAAAAAATCAAAATGTTTCTCCAGTCGCATGAGGGATGCGTGCGCAACAATCTCTCATATGAAGGGGTGTGCTAATTTTATAAAAGGTAAGGTTAAATATTTTTATTAAAATTTCACATGAGAGAATTGTGAATTTTTAATATTTCACATAGATATTTGATGCAAATAACTCTATAACTATTTGATTTCTCAATATAAATATATATATATATATATATATATATATTGAAAAATCAAATAATTATTTATTATAAAAAATGTAAATTTTTAGAAATAAAAAAAAAATCATCCCAGTTATATAATTATATAGCAATTAAAAAGTAAATAATTGTAATCCATAATTTTAATATGATCTGTTAGGATTGGTTTAAAGTGTAGAGAGGGGTGAATACACTCTAAAATTGTTTCAATGCGATGATAGAGAATTCAATTGGTTTGGTGATTGAATTCTAGATTTATCTTGATGTCTAATGCAGGTTGACAAACAATATATGTGCGGAAATGTCAAGATAAAGATTCTAAACACTTTATGTAAATGTGTATGCAAGATTGATAGTATCATGTATGTAAACTGATGAAAAACACAGTGAGATGTTTACACACGACAGCCTATCTCAGAACTCCTATTTACAACTCAGTTTCAGTCCTAGACTCATAAAATACAAATTTTAATACTCGATTTTATCTTGCACAAAAATGATCATTGAATGATCAAAGTATCAGTTTAAGTGTTGTGCTTCGAGTTTCTTGATCAAAACACTTCACAGACTTGAAGGCTTGAATGTTTAAATATTCACAAAAGTAAGAGTTTGGCCAAAAGTTGTTCTTCGTCTGATCAAGATGCCTATTTATAGGCTTCGGATTTCAACAGACATTAATTTAAAATGTCTCTGATAGAATTTGAAATATACCCGTTGCTTCGTCTTTTTCACCGACATTACTTTGAGGCCGACATTCTCTTGGATCGCGGCACTACGCTGCAGGGTACAGAAAACCTTATTCAATTCAAATCGTGCTTTTCAGTTTAACTCTTTTCTTAATAAAATCGATCTTTTCCCTGAAGGCTCGGTTAGAGGAATTTACTCATAAAATCGCACTACTGTAGACATTGTAGCCCTATAATTTATCTTCAGCTTAGCTCACTTCAGTTTAGCTCGTGCCAGTTTGACGTCGCACCACTAGACTGAATCCGATCAGTTTAGCAAAAAACACGTAATTAGTTTATCTCATCAGTTTATCTCTTATAAAGACCAAAACTTAATTCTCAACATGATCTTTACATATTTTTCGAAACAATTGTTTAATATAAAAATATTAAATATATATAATTAATTTTCATGCAAAGTAGAATATTATATAGTTTTGGTCATCTAGCTAAACTTACATATTTTCCGTTTTTATCTTGTTTTCTGCCAGTTTAGAATTATATATATATATAAGTCGACGAATTTGTACCATTTTAAATTTAAGTTCTTTAATTTTCACTAGTATTGACACGTATCAACAATGGTAAATGTCACGTAATCAACTTTTGACTGTTCTAATATCAAGTTAGTAATTAGCAGAAAAAGATTAAATAAAATCGTAAAAATAATACAAATTAGTATCCAAAAGCAGGAATTGACAAAGGACAAACTCAAAAATAGAAAACATGAAAGTTATATATGAGAAGAAAATATTATAATTTTCTCGATCCTTAGAGGCACTACACAAAGAAACAATAAGAATTTAGCAGAAAAGTTGTGTTTCTGCTTGTATATATATATATATATAGCGAGAGTCGCAACACAAGGTAATTCCCCGGGAGTTCACCCAAACACTTCAAAGAATTAACCATGAGCAGTACTCCATCTGCCACAAACTCCACACTGGAGTTACAGCAGTTGGACTTCACCGCCGCCCCCGCCGCCGTCTCCGGCTGGTCGGAAAGAGCGAAATGGCTTCTCACCTCTCCGAACCCACCTCCGCCATGGCAGGAGCTGTACATCTCCATGAAAGAGACCCTTTTTCCTCGAGCCAAAGCGAAGGAACCCGGGAGGCCGAATCGCTGTTTCCTCTTCTTGCAAAACCTGTTTCCGATTCTAAAATGGGGAAAGAATTACAAAGCTACCAAGTTCAAGAACGATTTCATGGCTGGCCTTACTCTTGCCAGTCTCTGCATTCCTCAGGTGCATTATCTGCGTTAATTTTTAGATTCAAATTTTGCTTGTGAAAACTGAAACGAATTGTTATTAATTTGCAGAGTATCGGATATGCTAATCTGGCGAAACTTGATCCTCAATATGGTCTATGTAAGTGAACGAAATAACCATTAATCAACAGTATTATAAATATTGTTGCAGCGTCTCAAACAACATAATTAATTAATTTCAGATACGAGTGTGGTGCCACCAGTGATATATGCTGTAATGGGAAGTTCAAGAGAGATAGCGATCGGGCCAGTTGCAGTGGTTTCGCTTCTTTTGTCTGCAACAATCTCTAAAGTAGTAGACCCTGCCGCTGATCCTACAGCTTACAGAAGAATGGTTTTCACTGTCACCTTCTTCACCGGTGTTTTCCAGGCGCTGTTTGGATTATTCAGGTGATTTTTTTACTCATAATTATATGATCAAAATCTCCAAGAAATTACATTACATGGGTTATTAGAAATGACACTTGACCTAACTCACCTCAAAATCTAACTCACCTCAAAATCTAACTCAAGAGAGAAGGTTTGTCCAAGCCTATATATTAAACTCTCAGACTATTTACCCAACCGATGTGGGACAAACTAAACACACCCCAGGTTATTTAGTCAACCGATGTGGGACACAAATTAATACACCAACATACCCAGGAATGAAACGACTGGAGCGTGAAGATATTAAAGGGTGGTCAACTATGGGACGGGTGAAGTCAACTATGGGCCGTCCAACACATAACGGTGGAACCTGACTCTGATACCATGTTAGAAATTAAACTTGGACCTAACTCAACTCAAAAACTAGATGAAGAGGTGAGGATTGTCATTGTCTATATTAAGGGATCCCAGTACTCTATCCTACCAATGCTTATAGTTAGGCCACCCGTTAATATCTCCGCGTTCCAGATGTTTATTTTTGGGCGTTTGAAGAGTGGGATCCCTTAATATAGACAAGGGCAATCATCACCTTTTGAGCTAACTTTTGAGATGAGTTAGATCCAAGTTTAATTTCTAACATGGGTTTTTCGAGAAATTATTAATGTACTTAACATGATTAATTCAAAAACTTCAGGTTGGGTTTTCTTGTGGATTTCCTGTCGCATTCTGCAATAGTTGGGTTCATGGGTGGCGCCGCCATTGTTATCGGGCTGCAGCAGTTGAAAGGATTATTGGGAATAAAAAATATGAGCTCTCATACGGATGTTGTCTCTGTGCTTCACTCTGTCGTCAAAGCACTTCGTCAAGAAGTAAGCTTTTTAATTCCATTTTTTTTTTAATTTTTGTGGTTTTCTATTTAATCACATGTTTTTGTGTGTGATTGATTGAGATTATTAAACTGATTTTCTTGATTTTTTTCATCCATCGGATGCTTTTTGTGTTTAATATTCTCAATCGTGGAAATGAAGCTGGATTTTAATTTTATAAGGACGAGGAATTATTCTATTTTGCCATGTATGTTATTTTTCATTTGCACCTTTATTTATTTGAAATCTTTAGAAAGAAATACGTACCCATTCCAATAAAATTTTCAAAATATTTGCATATACATGTTCTAATTTTACGCAATCTTTTAAAATATTTATGTGGTATAAGGTACCAGCAAATTGAACTAAGTATATATATATATATGTTACATGAATAATAATAAGAATGTTTCGAAAGAAAAAAAATTGTGTTAAAGTCTTAAAAATTATCATCATATTAATAAAAAGCATAAATTATAATTTTCATATTACAAATTACTTTAAAACAGTTTATACATCTAGTGGTAGGTAACGATGCAAATCAAATTTTTTAAACTATACCATAAATCAAGCATAAAATTAAGATCTCTCTCAACAAAAACAATCATTGCACACAACAGTTTAACAACTTTTTTAATTAGCCGACTTGTTATTCATGCGATCATGCCCTCACATGAGTTTGATAATTAGCTTCTACTATTTTTTAAAAATACTAGTATATATGTGTAACAATTTTTATAGTAAATATTTGGGGGAAGGAAATCGATTATTTCTTTTTTTTAGGGTGGGGTGCAAAAAAACAGGGTTATACTAAATAAAATTAGGGAGCAATCAATAGTTGCAACTTTACTATTAAGAGGAGTCAAGTGTTTTTACTTCAAATTATATATACTATGTGTTATTACGTACCATGTAAATATAATTTCTTTAATTAAAAAGTTAATGGTGTTGTGTAACAGTGGTATCCCACCAACTTTGTCCTTGGCTGTTCATTCCTGATCTTCATTCTATGCACCCGGTTCATTGTAAGTATATATGCACATAATTCTAATTAATTTACAGTTGTTTTTTTAGATGTTTTTATTCTAGAAATATTATTAAAAATATATTTCAGGGAAAAAGGAACCGGAAATTGTTCTGGTTACCAGCCATGGCTCCTCTATTTTCAGTGGTTTTATCCACTTTGATAGTGTACTTGACGAAAGCTGAGAAGCATGGCGTCAAAATCGTGAAGCATTTCAAAGGAGGGATCAATCCAAGTTCAGTTCATCAGTTGAATTTTGGTGGCGAACATCTCGGAGAATCCGCAAAGATCGGACTCATTTGTGCACTCATCGCCCTCACGGTGATAAATAATCCATCACTCTATATTAATTTTGTATTGATCATCGCGTGCCACCAAAATTAATCGAATTTATATTAAAAGTTCTTATTTTCATCATCACGTCACGAGTCAAAATTAATCAGGCCAATTTTT
Source organism: Henckelia pumila (assembly GCF_033568475.1). NCBI lineage: Eukaryota > Viridiplantae > Streptophyta > Magnoliopsida > Lamiales > Gesneriaceae > Henckelia > Henckelia pumila. The sequence continues at coordinate 73,991,253 of NC_133120.1, read as the reverse complement.
GTGCAATAGTTCTGTTTCTTTTAAAATAATGCTATCAAAGTTCTTATTTAATTTTTTGAGCTGCCCCCCCACCCACCCCCTAAAAAAAAAAAAAGGTATTTTCCAATAAGTTTTTGATGGGCGAATTATTCTTTTTATTGTGTCAGGAAGCAATTGCGGTTGGCAGATCATTTGCAACAATTAAAGGGTATCACCTTGATGGGGACAAAGAAATGTCCGCCATGGGATTTATGAACATAATTGGGTCTTTGACTTCCTGCTATACGGCTACAGGTACTAATAAATTTCTTTGGGAGGTTTTCCATTTTGCAGACTAGTTATATTATCAAACCATGCAACATTACTACATGCCATTCAACTTGATAATGTATTTGGTCATATTTCAATTTTAGTGATGTATATACGTATTATGTAATTTAGACATTTTTTCAACGTGACAATGAAATAACGTGATACTTAAACATACATGCAGTGTCATGTAATTTGTTCGGATGAAAAATGAATAAAATTGAAAATAAGACAACAAACCAATTAACCAAATGCAAAGTCATATATAAGATCACTAAAACCAAGTTATATACTTTTATAAAAATTTAACTGATATACATATATATATGATATGATACCGTGGGCATGCATGCATGCAGGTTCGTTCTCGAGGACAGCCGTAAATTTCAGTGCAGGGTGTGAAACAGCAGTGTCCAATATTGTAATGGCAATCACAGTGCTGATATCCCTTTTGCTCTTCACCAAGCTTTTGTATTACACCCCACTTGCCATTCTTGCCTCCATCATCCTTTCTGCACTCCCCGGTCTCATTGATCTCAATGAAGCTTACAATATTTGGAAGGTGGACAAGTTGGATTTCTTGGTCTGCCTAGGTGCATTCTCCGGCGTCCTTTTCGGCTCCGTCGAGATCGGCCTCCTAGTCGCGGTATGTATTCATGAATCTCACTTCCCACCTCGATCCCCCCCCCCCCCTTTTTTTTTTAAATCTATATAATGTACTATTCCCGGTGAATTATAATATTTTTGAATATTCAGTTTTGCATGCGATGATTTCAAGTTACTCTCTTTGCTAGAGGTTCAGTTAAAAAAAGAAAAATGTATTTTTACTATAAGCTATTTTTAATGGCATGTGCATGTATATTTATTATTCGTTATGTACGTGTGCTCAAGATTTGCAAAACATAAGGATTTTATAGATTATTGTTTTTTCGTGAGAGTTTTTAACAATTAATCTCGTTGTTTCACTGGAATGGTGTTTGCAATTAACCTGAATAATCTAGACTATGATCTCTCGCTATATCTTGTCCTGATCATTTTGAGATGGAGAGAATATTAAGTGGTGTATAATATACTTTTTTTAGAGGATAAAAAATAATGTTGTCTAATGTACTTAATACGGCACCAACTAAAGCAACTACGTACCTGGCCTCTAGCAAATTTTGGAGTACTGTGAAGTTAAAAACCTACTTTAAAGCTTCTACTTTAGCGAATGTCCAGCTGAGACACCCCTTTATAGGCCTATTAATGCAAAAGAAGCAAGACTTGGTTGTTATTTATTCGATATTTAGAAAGACCTAATTAAGGCGTAAAACTTTTATGGTTTCATCATGCATGATTAAGGTCTAAGCTATATAACATCTAAGTCAAGATCGAAATGCTCGCGATTATATTATTTCATATGTCGAGTTTTAGGAAACTCTATATATATCGTTCCGATGAGTTGGTCCATCTTGTCACGTTTAGTCATTTTCATTCGAAGACGACGTGTTACTGTGATACATATTTAGTTTTGCCTTTGCAACATGCTTTATGTCTACTTGATGTGTGGTGATCATGCATATTTTGTCTTTAACGTACGGATATATATTATGTGCTTTGTTACCACTGGCGTGGGATACAAAATCCATTAGTGCAAGTGATGCATTTAGGATGAGCAGTCACTTTCATATGGTAATATGATGCAATAGTGATTTTATGGGGACCTAATTACGAGCCCCGTGCTAACATATATTTCATCCCCACAATAGTTTTTTTTTTAAAATTTAATTAAGTTAAACTATTTCGAGTTCCAAGAAACTCAAATCAGGACATTGTTCGGTAATGGTTTTTTTCGACAAAACAAGTTCATATACAAAAAGTGTAGTGACTTACCGACTTTGAATTGAATTGGGATCCCATCATTTTAAAAAAAATGATTATAGTGGAGTTTGATGTATATATGTATATAAGGAGGCAAGGTGCTGGGACAATTAAGCTAGCTGAGTGTGACATGTATAATGGAGTTACCAAGACTTGCAAATAGGAAGTACCACTTTATAAGCTAAAGGCATATTCACTATGGGTTGTGACTTTTGTCTAACATGGGAATAAGAATAATATTTGACTCTTTTGTAAAATCATAAAAGTTATATATGGTAAATAAAATTATTTTCATGTCGATATTTTTTTCATCTATCTTATGAAATTTTAGTCTTAACATTAAATTTTTCGATTTTTGATAATTTTATTTTTTTTTTCTATTGGAGTTTTGTATGACATTACACGTCAATGTAATTTCGGCATCACATCAACTCCATATCAAAAATGTCTAACATAATTACTGGAAAAACAAAAATAATTGACTGAGACTTAAATTTGACAATATAAAAGACCAAAAAAATGATTTATTGATCAGTTTAAATCTTTTTATATTACTACAATTTCAAATCTAATCATATGATGAAAACTTTATGATAAAAACAATACAATTGTTTAAAATTATAGTTTAAAGATGGTGCATGCATGTAGTCAACCGTGCATGGCACAATGCGTCAATCAACATGTATTTTCTGTTCAAAGTGTAAGTGAAAACTCAAATAATTATTTTCTTGATTGAGTAGATCTCCTGGAAGACCGCCACAGTTTTTGTGGTAGTTAAATTGATATGAAAATAAATTCAACAAAGATTAAAACTTTATAATAATTATTAATGATCATGCATGTGACAAGTAACTCATCTTTTCACTCAGGAATCTTTAACATTATATATGTCCAGGTTCAATGAATAATTGATAAAAGTATAAAATCAACCTTTGACATGTTCAATGAATACGATAAAGGTAACCTAAATCAACCTTTTGGATGGTGAAAAGCATAGGAAGATAAATATCATACAAACTTCTTACATTTTTAATTCTTGTTGGTCCCAGCTTGGCACTTGGAATATGGACTATCTTATTTCGAGTGAAAAAATTTCATAGTCCAAATAAATTTTATTACGTATAAATCGTTACATGAATTTTATGTAGGACTCACATATAATTTTAATTCATCGTATGATAAATGATAGATGGGGGAATAAATGTCTAAGTTTGATGTAGACAAAAATATTACATTCGCAGATTTTATTTTATTTTATTTTTAAGAAAACAATATGTGCATATTATATGACCAAAGATTTCATGTCTTCAGCACTATGATGAAAAAGATTCTAATTTATAACTGAAAAAAAAAAATTTAATACAAGTTAGTACTGGACTAAAATCGTGAATTGAAAGTTAATAAAAGGGAAAATAAGTTTTTTGGTCCATTAACTTGTTCATGTTTTGGTTTTGGTCCATTAACTTTTTTGATGTGGGTTTTGGTACACTAACTTTGCATTTTCCGTGTTTTTTGGTCCAACTGCATACGTGTCAATTTTTTATTGGTCCAAAATGATGACGTGGACCAATCAGAAGCTGACACGTATGCAGTTGGACCAAAAAACATTGAAAATGCAAAGTTAGTGTACCAAAACCCACATCGAAAAAGTTAATGGACCAAAACTCAAAAGGGGTAAAGTTATTGGATCAAAAAACTTATTTTTCCTTAATAAAATTAAATATGAAAAATATGCGAGTTACAAGACAAAAAAAATGTTATTTATCCTAATTGTTGGCAACAACATATCTTTTTATATAAATACATATTCTTAATCATATAATTGATGCTTGGAGCTAATATCATATATGTTGGGTTCCCATCCCGTGAGTTTGTATCGCGATATGATCTTATGACTTGATCATAATTAAGAATAACGTTGCAGAAGATTTTTTTTCCCGACTTTGTAACATTATATTATTAGATGTTTTATAATTTCGAAAAATACAAATATATATATATATATATATGCATAAATAAAATAAATGTATATCTAATCTAACATGATATATATTGTTTGAGATTTATTAATGCAGATAGGCATCTCATTTAGCAAGATAATTCTGAATTCCATAAGGCCTCGAGTGGAAGAGATAGGAAAAATCCCAGGGGCGGACAATGTATTCTGCAACCTGCTGCAATATCCTGTGGCCACCAAAATTCCAGGCATTCTAATTGTTCGAATCAATTCCGGAACCTTTTGTTTTGCCAATGCTAATTTCATTCGAGAAAGGTATCAATGCATAATTATACAAAACTTAACTTCATTGCTCCGATATAATATTGTTCGAGCTAGTTTTAGTGAAACTCAAATTCATCGTCTTCTTATTTAATTACACTCATCATATATAAATTTAATGTTTAATTAGTATTTGTGGCTTTGATTGTGTTTAGAATTATGAAGCTGGTGAAGGAGGAAAACGGAACAGAAGAAAATACAAAGAGAGGGCTTCGCGTGTTGATACTGGACTTGACCAGTAAGTAGTAATGTTATGTTATTTGCCCTAGTTAAGAAAACGTTACACGTACGTACAAAAAGTTTATTCATAGACCCTATATATATTTTACTTATAAAATTACTAAATTAGATGAAGTAATTCAAATTATACAGTCATTAATTAGATGTCTTCGTCCCTTGTCTTTGCTTATAACATCGTCTTCTCTACCAATGGCTGGTGACATCGTCCCCCGCCATCTTTATCAGGGACGTCGTTCCGGACCATCTCTTACTCGGGCTCGACTAATTAACTTCTTAGACGTTTAATTTGATCCGATTGATGAGATTCCGTGAGTCGTGATGGTCTTCTCAAACTTAATTTAGACATCGGCCTTTCTTACTGTCTTCATATGGAAATTTTAGTTTCAGAGTTGTGGTCTATGACAAGATATTTATCAGCTTTCTAAAAAGAGTGAAGGAAAAAATCTAGGCACCACCTAGGTGGTTTTTGTTTTTTAAAGTTAACTAAACCACACTGGGCAAGTCCTGTACAGTACAGGTTTACATGAGAAGAATTGGTAGGGAGAATCGAACTCCTGATCATTGATCAAACGCTCACCTACTCCACCAACTCTGATACGCCTATGGTGACATGTTTATGTGCTCTTTAATCTATTGATTTACTTGCTATTATAAAATTATAGTAAAAAATTAAAATGTTTTTTCACGCTTAATCTTGTACTAAATCTGCATAAATTAGTAAAGCTTGAAGCTTGACCTCGTCCCCTCATCACACTTCGCAATTCTTATGACCTTAATATTTATTGTCAATTTCATCGTCATGACATTGATTAGAAAGAGAGCTTATTATAAATTCATAGCAGAATTAGCCTTCAATTCAAAATAAGGCGCCAATTTCACTATATTTGTACTTTGGCAGATGTGATGAACATTGACACTTCAGCCATTCATGCTTTGGAAGAACTCCATAGGGACCTCGTCTCCCGAGGGATAGATGTAAGCATGTTATCCTTATTTTTCGATCTAAATTTTCATTTTATTAATTTACTTAAAGAAACGTTGAAGGTTAATAGGCAAAATATGGTAATTGGTATCATCTTATATATACGTGCATGTGCGTGTACGTGTGCATCCGTGCGTGTTTTTATGTTAGTAAATATTTGTGTGAAATATCGATTTGGCAGATGGCTGTGACAAATCCGAAGTGGCAAGTGATGACCAAAATGAAGGCTTCAAAGTTTGTGGATAAAATCGGAGATGGCTGGATTTTCCTATCGGTGGGAGATGCCGTCGATGCTTCCATCTTCCTCAAGATCAATGCACTCAATCATTGTTAGTTAAACCCTCATTTTATTCCATTAATCATCTTGGAATAAACTAGTAATATTGTGTTATATATCTATGCGTTTGTGTGTGTAATATAAGTTTTAATGTGTGCTTAACTCAGTCAAGAATATAAAATGTAAACTTTTCCCAATAATTTATTATCTATGATAATACATTTGAAGTGTGTGTATATTGATTATGAGTTGAGGCGAATAAGGTGTTTGAATCCCATAGCCAGCTGCATCCTTGAGCTAGTTGGAAACCTCTATATCCAATTAAGCTTAGATCCTTGAGAAGATGATAAATAATTTAAATGATACACACGTCAAGATGATATAATTTTCCATTAATACAAACTTGCCAAATTTTGAGAGAATAAACTTGGCAAGAACAATTAATAAATTTTTCTGGAAGGGGATTATTCAATGTCATGAAATTAAGAATTTAGGGGTGCGCAATCGGTTATAACCGAACCGACCGAACCGAAATTATAAAAATCGAACCGACCGATCACATTTTCGAGAAAACCGAACCGATCGAATTTTTCAACGCGACCGATTAAACCAAACAGATTAATATTCGGTTATAACCGATTTTGTATTTTTTTTAAAAAAAAACATTTTAAAAGGCATTTTCACTTTGGGTGTTAAATACTTCTTTGCTTTAAAAACGAAACTGAATTAAAATATAACCATGATGTCTTCAATCAAAAGACTGTCTACTGAAATACAATCATACAAGTTCAAATACGAATTATACTTTAATTTTATACAAGTTTGAACTATTCAAAAGATAATTAAACATGTTAAAATGTCAAATAACATAGACTTCTAGTTTCAAGTCTTCATGTTGTCATGCTCAAGTAGGCAGAAACCACATCCTGAGACTTCAAGAGTCAATAAGTACATACACTTTCATTTTCATCTAAAGATCCAGTAAATTTTGTAGTCCTATTCTTGTATGGATCAGCAAAAAATTCCTTCTCACAATAATTGCATCTGGATTTTTTTTCAATTGTCTTCACTGGTAAATTTTTTGAAATGATTCCATACCTCACTTCTTGATGGGACAGGTTTGCGCTTGGTTGCCTTTGATTTTGAATCTGCACATGTTCCAGTTGAAAGTTGTGGTACAGAACAACTGCCATCAACATCTATGTTTGATATATTTTCTTCCATTGATATCTACAATATAAGAACAATTTTATTTTCACATAATTAGCACAAAATGAATAAAAAATATTCTGAATGAAAAAGCTCCTGAATGAAAATTTAGAAATAGATTGGCCCCATTTTTGTGTAGTGCAATATAAAGAATTAATAAAAAAGGTAAAATTGCTTTTTTGGTCATGTATGTTCGTCACTTTGCGATTTCAGTCCTTTATATTTTCATATTTCAGTTTTAGTACGCTATCTTTATTGGCAATTTTACTTCTTTTCCTGACGTGGCGCTGACGTGGCACCAATTTAGTGCTGATGTGGAGCTGATGTGTACAGTGTCACGTAAGCATTTTCGAATGAAAAGGACCGAAATTGCCAAAAATCAGAACATGCAGGACTAAAACTGAAATGTGAAAACATAGAGAACCAAAATCGCAAAATGACAAACATATAGGACTAAATTTGCAATTTTTCCTAAAAAAAACTAATTGCAAATGTCTAGGTGTATAGCTTATATCAAAAGCATTCCTTCGAACTATAAAATTTCAAAAAATCAATCACATTAACACACAACTTTCAAGATACTTCGGCACAATTGTATCGAGACTTGAATTTTTGAAACATCTCCACAAATTCGTGTAAACATGAAAAACACAAAATCTAGAAAATGGAAATGAACTTATGATTTATGAAATCTAACCGACTCGTTCTTCAATCGACTCTTTTAAGAAAATCAAGAAACTGTTATTGAGGTTCGTACGTAAGGGAGAAATTGAAAGGTTTAAGACCTACCGATGTTGATGTTTGATGTTGTGTGCGTGTATGAAAGACTTGCTTTTACTTCGAATCTTCCAAGATTTGGCCACAAATTTCCATGAATATTGAAGAGTTTATGAGGTTTTGGTAATTAGGGCACCGCAACCTCACAAACCTCAAATCGTTTGAAAAAAATGAAAAACTAGAAATGAAAAAAAATGATTCGTAGTATAAATCTATATTCTAGTTGGGCTATATTTAAAATAAATGAAATTGGATATATAAGTCTAAAGCCGAAAGCCCAACAAAAATAAATACTGACGAATTGGCTATATAATCCCTAAAGCCCAACAGAAATAAACACCAGACTTGGAGATCAAAGTTATGCCTAATCTGTAGTTTTTTAAAATACATATAAATAATTATCGATTTATTCGGTTTAACCGAATTTTTTTCCGAAAAACCGGCCCTGAACCGAATAAACCAAAATAACCAATTTTTTAAAAAAAATAACCGAGCTACCTAATAAACCGAATCGAATTTTTGATTTTTTTCGGTTCGATCAGTTTTCTCGGTTTGACCGATATTTTGCTCACCCCTAATTAAGATAGTGTTAGGGAGAGCTTCTAGATAAAAATTGATAAGTGCTTCCTTGAAGCTCTTTCAAATATTACCTAACTTGGAATCGATTATTTAGGCCCCCTTTGATTTCAAAAGCTAGGCCAAAAAAGCACTTTTTAAAGTGCTTTTCATTTAATAAAGTGTTTGGTTGACTAAAAAATTGCTTAAATAAGCACTTTTTTAAGTCAAAATTAGAGTTTTTTCAAAAGCCAAAAATTATAGCTTAAAAAAGTGCTTTTTTTAAAAAATGTCTACCAAATCCAAACGGGGCCTTAATATCATAATAAAGTCTCAAGCCTTTGTTATCACCGGAAAGTAATATGTACATGTTATTCGATACCGTGAATCGATGGGAAAAATTTAAATTCATCCCTGGCGTTTCATTTAGAATTCAAATTCATCCCTCACCTTTTGAACTAATTCAATTTCATCCCTGATCCCACTTCTCAACTCACTTTCCTACCAAAACAGGGTCATATTAGTAATTTTTCATCATAAATAATTAAAACAATTTAATTAAATTAAAACTCTCATTTTTATATAATATAATAAATTAAAATGTCCCATTTTCAATTCAAATAGAAAAATTAAGAGCAAAAACCCTACACTTCACGTCTTCACGCACTAAAATTAAACAGATTAATATTCTCATGCTTTGAACGATTTCTATGCAAGGTTCTTGCTCTTCTACCAATATTTGTTGAGATAATTTTTAATGATTTTACAATAGTTTCGATTTTTTTATATGTGATTTAGGAACAATTATGTTGAATTAATCATAAAATTTAGAGTTTGATGCTGCTATTCATTTGAGTATTTTGACTTTAATCACCGTTTTTTCCCTAATAAGGTTGTGATATCACCACTTTTGCATTTTTATTTTCAATATTGTTAAAGACATGAAGGCTTTGGCTTGCGGCCTTCAGATATTTTTGGATGTGGATTCTTTTGATCATGTCTATTGTTTATTGTATTGCTACTCATTTATGTGAATTAAATTTTATTTTCTGACTTTGTGTTGTGGATGATGTTTTATTTTATGTGTATAGGTTTTCAGCTGGTTTTGAAATTTCTTGTGGTACAGAAGAAAGATAATGAAGAGGTTTTTTTATCCAATATATCAAAGCTTTAAATTGGAAACCAAATTGCCACCAAATGTCAATGCAAAAGTGGGAAAAAAAATCAAAGAGAAGGAAGGAAGTTATTGGTAATGACGGCATCTGACTTTATGTTTGAAGTGTATGATAATATGAAATATATTGTTAATCTTAATGACCAAAATTTGTCAATTTAGAGAGTGGCAAGTATGTGGGGTGCTTTGTAAGCATGTTATGAGTTGCATTTTGTATATGAGATATGATCCAACACAGTTTGTGGACCCATATATATTTGACTATCGAGGCATACCTAAAGACTTATAGTGGTATGATCAATGCAATTTCAGATGAATCAAAATGGTCAGAGAACTCTCAGATTCCTCCACTGAAGCCTCCAATACTTAAGAAAGCAAATAAAGTGTTTAAACAAGGTAGATTGCAAATTAGCAGAAGAAGCTAGGGAGCCAAATGAAGCCTCGAAAAAACAAAAAAGATCCATTCATGTCACTTGCAACATATGCAAAGTAATTGGCCACAATAAAAGGACTTGTACAAGGAGAAATGCACAGGACCTGTCGAACCAGTAACTGAGTCAAATTGTTAAATGTGCATGTATTGTTTCTCATTGATACATGCATGTTTTTTTTTCTTCTTCTGTTTTTTTTTTTTTTGTTGGATTTATGCTAATGATTGAATTGTATATTGGATTTTAGGGTGTTGTCTTGAGAATTTGCTATGTTTGGAGATATATACATGGAGTTTGGAGGTTTGGATCTTTACTTTGGATGCAAGACTAATGGCTGTCCACGATCTTTGTCTCGATGAAATACTTGATTGACTAATTATTTCATTAGTTGGTCAAGAAAATATTTCTCGATGGGACTCGGTACAAGACTAATTATTTTTTGAGTATCCGAATAAAAGGCTTTTTCTTTTTCTTTTTTCTTTTTGGAATCAAGAAAGAGTACAAGGCTTTTGATATACGAATAATAAGAAGCATTTGAGTTATTGTGTAATTAGTGTTTGTAATCATCAGAAAAAATGATTCTTAATTTTAGTTTAAAAATGAGCTTTGTGTTTTTTTTCTTAAACTAGGTTCATGTTTAAATTAAGTTTGCACTTGGTGATTCTGATTCGATTCTAGCAGTATTCTAAAAGTTGTCGCTTAGGCCGTGAACGATCACTCGGCATCTCTATGCATGAGTGGAAAAATCGACCTCCTAGGCAATATGATTATACCGCCTAGGCGGCTCAAAACTTGCCTAGACAGGTAAAAATACTGCCTATTCAGTATGAATTTTTATTTTTGAAATTTTTTTTAATAAAATCTTTATAAATTGTTAAACAAATTTGTGTTGTTGAATATATACGTCACATAAAAAAATTATGCATGTTAATAAGTAAGGTTGAAAAAATATTAATGAAAGTGTAAAAAAAATTATGCATATTTTGAATAATATTAGATATTATAAAATTATAATATTTTTTAGTAATTAATTTAAAATATTTACAAAAAACACATATAGGCGAAGCTTAGACGACCACTTAAGCGCTAGGCGGGTGGGTGGGTGGCCACCCGTTTATCGTGTAGCAATTTTTTGAACATTGGATTCACCTAACAAATTAATACTAAAAATATTTAATTATTTATCAAGCACTACTTACTTCTGATTTTCAAGTTTTCACTTTTATTTTCACACGCTATTCAAACATTTCAGAATTTATATATTTTATCATTTCTACAACATTATATATTTTTTTGCAATCACTTTCTAATTATCTTCCAAAAATTACTTTTGAGATTTTTTTATATCAAAAAATTTAAATGAAAAGCTTAAAAACACTTTTTGAAAACAATTCCAAACATTATCTATAAACGACTTTCGAATTATCAACAGGTCGAGTTCGAACAAGTATCTAGGTTTGGATCGGGAACCCAGATACTGTAAATTGGGTTGTGGACCAACTATTTTGGGCCAACCCAAGCCCAATATGCAACTCCAATCATCGGTCTCTGCACATGCACACAAATACAGAGATTTATATTTGATAATTGATATCTCCAATCCCAACGACTCCAAAATGGGCGAGGAAACTGAGAATGATGCTAAAACAAGTGTATCAAATCCAACCCCTGCCGTAAATTCAAGCCCTAATTCCATCACAGCATCCCAATTCCTCGCCTGGAAACGCCGAAAGGTACTTCGCGATTTCCAGCTCTTTTAGAATCTATATGAATCGTAATTGGTGTGATTTATGAAAACCGGGTGAGGTTTTCCATTTGGTTCGATTTCTTTTTCAGGGATTTTACAGTTCTGGTAGCTGCTTTTGTTGTGTGAATTGCATACATGTACATGTTCATCAATTTTTTCTTATGAAATTCGGATACTCAAAAATAAAAATATGATTTTGAGTGTTATTAAAATAATCACGCTTACTTGAGATATTTTGATTCGCAGTTGCGTAGTTACATGTGATTTAAAAACGAAAAAATAAAAAATCTTTGTATCGGGGGATTTAGCAGCAAGTTGGAAAAGCATGTGGGGTTTATCATTTATGTCCATTTTACATAGCACAGCGGGTCTTGATGCAAAATACCTTGTGTTTCTAATTTCAAATATTTTGTTGTCACATAAATGATAAAACTCGCGTTACTTGTGCCTGTGGAGTCGATCAAAATAACAGGAACCATTGATTGTGATTCTATCAGAAAATTGCAAAATTGGATTTTCAATGCGAATATTTTTTACTCGTATGTTTGTTACCCATAATTCTGGAATAAGGTTTAGTATGAATTTGCAAAAATTCCAGCAATGCTTCCAAAATGTGATGCAGTGGCATTTTAGGACGTACCAAATGACCTATGACTAGCTGTTTTGATTTCTGAATATTGGAGATTTGTATCTATTCTTAAGTTATGTCAGTTTTTTAGTTAAATTATTATTATTTTTTTCACTTAAAGGCAAATATGAACTTTAACTATGACTTTTTGCTATGAAAATCAGAATTCTAACATCATAATTTTCCCCGCACTTAAGGTCAGAAATGAAGCGCAGGCTCTGATACAATAGTTGAAACTGTGTGTAAAGATGAACCATTATGTTACTTGTTACAGGATGCTGATGCCTATGCCAGAAAAGCTGAAGCAGCAAGAAAGCGTGCAGAGGATATAGCTGCAGGCTTGGTTCAAATGAATGGTCGTGAGCTTTTTGAGCAGGAGCCTTGGGTGTTTGATAATTCACATTACTAAGGTTAGCTTGTTAAATGCCCGCTTTTAAGCTATGGTTTTTGCTACTAATCGTCTAATCCTTAAACCATGAAGTGGATGAACAATGTAAATTATGTATGAATGATGTATTTGTGATTATGACAAATCTTTAAGGTGTCTGGTATGCTTCTTTCATCGTCATTATGTATGTTTGATATTTTTTCTTTGTAATACGTTGCAAAAGAGGGGTTCGTTCTGTTGCGAATTTTATGACGAGCTGTAATAAAATTGGAAGTAGCAGGGAAGAATATCTGTGCTTGTATACTGGTTTGAGGGATCGTAACTCTCACCCATTTTTATATGAGACTGGTATCGGTTTAAGTTTTGCAAAATAAATAACCCAATCTGGGAAATCACTAGAGACTTCCTTTCTTTGCTCGACCTATTTTTCCTGTTCTAATTCCTTAATCCGATTCCTCATTACTGGTAATATTTTGTTCAATTTGATGTTACGGTCAGGTTGCTAGGGGTTTTCTTCAAACTTTTCGGTGAAGTATTATTAATTTTTCTCTCTATTTTAGTATTTTACCCAATATTTACTTCCCAGTATTTCATCTTAAATAATGAAAAATTTTATTTACAGCAAACCTTCTTCCTCTGTTTTAATAAGCATTAATGCTGCGGGAGAATATAAAATTTGAAGGCGAGGGACGAATGCGGCCTTGCTGGACATTGGGGACTCTTCCTCACAAAAACAATACTGAAGAGGCTTGTAGTCATGGATGCATATTATGCGTTGACCTTTCATATTGTAACCTGATATAGGTTTCATATTATCTATGTTTCGGAATTTGTGATTGTAAAATTATACAGAAAGTCGTTTTCGAGCTTTTTTCCCTAGTTCCTCTCAAAGACAAAAGATCATATAAATATTTGAGCATTAGCCATCTAATCGAGTTTTGTCTGATATTTGATTCTTGGGGTTTGGGGTGTGGAGATGTGTTTGAGCGTTAATATCGCTCTGCGTCTTGTGTGGCTTGCCAATCTACTACTTGTGCTGGTCTAAGGTAGTATTTGCAACCTCTACCTAATTATCATAATATGGTCTATGGATCATATTCTAAAGGCCAGGAAACTCTCCAGTATTATTCCTTTCAATAGGCCATATTTTGTTATTTTATATAAGAACTTCCGATAATATTAATTATATATATATATATATATATATATATATATATATGAAATTTATTGGAGTAACATCTCTCTTTTTATTATATATACTTATCTTAAAACAGAGGCATGCATGAAGTTGGGAGGATTACATGAGAGAACATGAGTGTGGGTTATCGTCACTAAACATTTGTGTGTATCGTTGTTCATCAGGGTTAAGCGTTGCGACTCCGGGTTCATCAGTCCCTCTCACGAAATTCGGAGGGGCTTTCTTGTCATAGACTCCGGAGGCGTAAGGGTGCGCAATCAGCGTGTAAGGTACGTACGGCCATGGCTCGACTTTCTTACCGGTTGACTTGGCTGCTTCCATTACCTTCTTAGCGTCCACAAACCCATCCACTGTTGCTTTTTGATTTTTCAGATCTATTTCCACTGATTTTGCTCCTGCATGCATGCATACGTTCCGATGAATTGGCGAATGTAATATGTAAAGGTGGTGTAATAAATGGAGTAGTTACGTACCTTTAACAGCGGAGAGTGCAGACTTGACTTTTTGAGCACATCCTTCACAATCCATTCTGATCTTAACAGCTACTGTGTTCAATTGCTTCTTCTTCTTCTTTGGGAGGCTAACCAATTCAGACAAGTACTCCAATGTCCCCGAAACTCCCATCTCTAATAATTTCACACGAATTAATATCATCCAGTGCTATACACAACTCACGTAAATATATAGATGCACCACATATATACACGCACATATTGTGTGTAGTGTGTGTGAATAAAAGTTGGTTAAATGAACTTTGTAATAGCTTGTGGGATTCTTTCTTCACTAGCAAGGAGCTAGAAAAACCAATTATTGGGCGGCGACTTGGTCACTTTGTTTGGTAATTTTTACTTTTTACACGTCAATGGTGGTGGCAGGCTACAAATTGAGCTTGGGGTCAATTTAGTTGGTTAGGGGAATATGCTTTGATCTTTTTGTGTATGTATATATATACATGTATGTATATGTATATGTATATATATATTTATACACACACATAGATTTGTGTTGGAGATTTTTTTATCTTTGGATTCAAGGTTTGGTTGATGAAGAAAAATTAATGGATTGAGATTAGTTCTTACACTTCGTGAAAGTTTAGGCATGTGACTAATCTATGCATGAATTGCTGGATATATCATAAAAAAAACCTCTTATGAAATCATCTCATTGGTCAATTTTGTGAAATATGGCTCAGACTACCCAATTCAACTCAAGAAAAAAATAATGTTTTCTTATATCGAAAGTGCTATTAGTTTTCATTGCATATATAAATCGGATCATTGTCCACTCTCATGAACGTAGATCCATAAGATCGTAATACAAAAGAACTGCTCTTGAAATATTTACATTTGATATTTTAGTTAAGGGGGTGTGTTTACTTGGCTTGATAACAATATGATAAGCTTATTAATCCAATTTCATCCATTGTTTACTTGCAAAAAAAATCAAATATCTCAAATCTCGAGTCCCATCATTCAACCCTAATTCATGGTATTAGACATCCTTAATTACACAAGGAATAACATATCCTAACCCATATTTGTGGAAAAAATACCTATAAATCATAATCTACCCTCTTTCAATTATTTTGTTTCCCTCTCAATTTCTTTCTGTCTCTCATTTTTTTTATAACTCAATTTATCAATTTTATTATTTTTGAAAAAATATATATTTTTATACTTAATAATTTTGATAAATAAAAATAACTCCGTGTGAATCAATAATAATTTAGTTCAAAAATAACTCAATCCAAATTATATGAATACAAAATTAAGCATAAGATTGTATATCATAAGTGGAAGGTAAAACTGTCTTTCATCCTTCAATCATTATTTCAATCCCAAAATTAATAACTCGAAGTAAACATGTTACTGTTTATCCATCATTATTTTAAATCGTTCAAAATCATTTTAATAATCCTAATATGATTTATTCACGTGTAATCTCATCCCACTAAATAAACGCATTAAAATATGAAATATTGTGGATTACTCGAAGACGTGAATATGCATTATAGAATATGGATATCCGGAGAATTTTAAAAATCCAATTCTAGTTGCTACTTAATTGGGTGCACGCCATACTAATTAGCTATTCAAACCCCTTATCTTAATCACTCGTTAGATTTTCATTGCCTTTTACAAATAAAAATAAGGAATATTATAGCCTGTATATCAACAATAGTTATGCTATTTTGATTTTCTATATCGTCAATTTTCAATGTGAATCTTGTATTATTTTTCAATTTTAGTCTTTTTTGGATATAACCCTAACATAGTTCTAACCTGTGTAGGTCTATCAAAAAAATGAATAATACTAAAATCTGAGTACATAAACATAAGTACCAAAAAGTATATCAAAATTACAATTTTTTTCCTATAAATATAACCAATAATTAACCCTGAATTTGCTGCAATCTCAGAAAGGAAAATTCTTGATTTCATTATTTTTGCATTTATCCATATTTAGTTCCGTGAACTACATTACATCGTTTGCGAATACTGATCTAATAATAATGCATACACCGCCTTTCAGCCTCGACGTGAATTGTAAGCTACCATGTCCTCCACGGATAATGTAAAATTAAAGGTAATAACCATAATAATAATATCATTATTTTAAATGTGTAAGTCAAATTTTTTTTAATAATTTTCGAACTTTATTGGAGATGAGTTTCATTCTTTAGATTTAGTGTTTCTAATTATAAAAATAAGTTATTATAAATTATTAACAAATTTCTAAAGAAAAAAAACCATAATGACTTATTAATTTGAGAAGTTGCTCAATAAGTATTCGTGTGACAATATGACGATAAACAAGTATCACACAAACTTATATTAGATCGTTTCACTAGTTAATTTTTTGAAACATATATTAAACCGATTCGACTTCACTCCACTCATTAAAAAGTATTATTTTTCACAAAAACTCTAATAAGTCCATTTGTGAGACATATCCCGAGCCGACTTATGAAAAAGTATTATTTTTTATAGCAAATTTATTACTTTGACAGATCGATCGACCCGTCTAGAAAATATAAATTCGTGAGACCGCATTACAAGACAACTACACTTGACTTTTTATGTCAAAAGTAATATTTTTCACTATATCGATCTGGATGAGATCGATACGTCTCACGGGTATAGAATATTCGTGAAATCGTCTTTCAGAATACCTACTAATTAAGTATCACACAACAAGTATAAAGACATCAAAAACTTCAAAGGTTCATTAATACGTGTGCTTGTATATGTTAATACTATCTAATGTCCGAAAGAAAATTATGGAAGAAAGGGATTTAAATAAAAAAAAAAAAAAAGTGGATTCGGATATCTTTTTCATGCCGCCACACACTGCATGCACTTTCTGGGTGACCAAAATTTCAAAAGGAATTTATACTAGGCGGTGGGATTGTCTGAACAATTGTTAAAGAATATGAGAGCGTTAAAAAAAAAAAAAGAGGAAAAAAGTTGTTAGTTGCACGTGGTCACGTCCCCGATTAAAAGTTATTAAAATTGTAAAGTACTATGTATAAAACATGATAACTAAATCTTATCAACAATGCGAAAAATAAATTTGGATGTCAATATATGCATACAGTATCATAAAGCCAAACTTGATATTTTCAAGGCCTGAGTCGAATATTAAAAATCGAACCTCAAGACAATAAAGTAATTTTTTAATTCCTTTGGATTAAATAGGATTTTTAAACTAAATTTATAATGCGTTGAACTAGTTTAAAGAATCAATAATTTATGGGTGTTGTTTATTGACTATATATAGGGGTGGGTCGGTACGGTATACCGTACCGAAAATCGGATACCATATACCATACCGAAAAAATCGATATGTAATTTTTTCATACCGATACCGTATCGTATATCGAATATATCGAATTTTCGGTATGGCGAAAATCTATATCGTGTACCGATACCGAATTCAAAAAAAATTCGATATACCGAAAAAAAAATCGGTATACCGAAAATTTTCATATATATATTTTTTTAAAAAAAAATATTTTTCGATATTTCGGTATATACCGTTATACCGAAAAAAAAAATTTACCATACCGATACCGATACCAAAAATTTCGATACAGTTTTCCGATATTTCGGTATTTCGATATTTTTTCTCACCCCTAACTATATATATACCAGACAAAATTTTGTGTGTATACATGTTCTTTTATTTTGTTCTCCCTGTTTTTTATTTTCTTTTTGTTCGCTCTTGTGTATATTCTACAATTTTAAATGCTTTCTTTTTCCCCTCAAAAGTAACTAAATAGATCTGAAACATATAAAATATAGATAATGTTGTTGTGCACCAAGCTATTATTGACAAAATCAAATAATACAAGTGTACAACGAACTATTAATTATTAAGATGTCATATTTTTACCAAAAACAAACAAGAGGGAGGAAATCCGTTTGATATCCAAAAAACTACTCTGAAACAATATATTATTTCATGAAAATCATCATAAGAAATTTTTTTAAATGTACTTGAAATGATTTTTATCATAAATGTTGAGGAGCAGTAACAAACATGCAATACCTAATAGCTAAAATTTTTTGGGTCCTCTTTTAAGCTTGGGTCTGAGGTGATGGATTCCCTCGACTCACATTAGTTCCAGTTCTATGTGCATAAATCCATAAACCAGCAATGATCGTGTCAACCAAATACTCCCTGATGGCTAACACAGGTACAATGAATAGCACGTTATGTCCATGTGATCATTACAAGACCGATGGTGCCAAAAGCGCTTTTATTTGAAGCTAAGGAAGTTACGCCAGGGACGGAGTCAAGGGGGAACCGGTGGTTGCACCGCCTCCCCTCAACGTTGTCTCATCTATAATATGTTACGTACCTTCCAACCCTGCGTCAGATAAAAATAATTTTTGTCCTTCTTAATTAAAATTTTTAGCTCCATCTCTGGGTTAAGCTATGGATTTATCACTCACATCAGTATATGAAGGAATGTGTGTGCCCAAGTCATAAGTGGTTATCGTCAATGACACGTTTACCAGTTAAACAACTGGAAGACCTCGATTAGAAAAGGCAGTGATTGGGGCGGGGATGAGAATGTATTTTAGATTTGGGACAAGATAACGCCGCAAATGAATTGAGCCAGTTCGCGAGTTTTTAAACCTGGCTCGATACATATTTGATTCGAATTTGAAATTATTGAACTCAAACCGAACTTGAATATGTTCGAATTTTTTTCGAGCCAAACTCGAGTCAAATTTATTTTGTTCAATAATTCACGTGTCTTAGTATTTTATGAATATAATATAATTATATACATTTTGAGCGTTCAAGTCTTTCGAGCTTCTAGACCTTCATTTCTAAATCTTAATGTTCAAATAACTAGTGAATAAGTTCGAAACATTTCGAGCCGAATTTGAATTCCAACTTCATTTTGAGCCAAAATTTCAAATATAATTTTCGATTTTTGAATCGAGTTCGAACTCGAATATACTCAACTCAAACCGATTTCGAGCCTTAATTTTTTATTGATATTCGGCTCAATTTAGTTTTTTACACCCTAACGGAAATGGAAAAGGCCTCATTGCCATATATCTACCTTGAGAAATGTCGAAATCTACATATCTCGCGAATAATTGAAAATACCCATAAAATTCCCATCAAAAAAAGAAAATATCCATAAAATTCTCGAGATATGCCAAACTGTTAAACACAACCACCCTAAATTATCATTCTTGTCCAACACAACATTAAATTCAACTTCTTCACTCAAAAATAAAAAAATAAATTCAACTTCTACTTTTACATCAGGGGTGGGATCAGTAGCAAGGGCGGATCCATCATAGGACCCGGGGTCACGGTTCCCTCAAAAATTAATTTTTTTTTAGTATTATATAACTATTATTTTTATGAAATTAAATATATATACCAACGGCTCCTCCAACAATGAATGAAAGCTTTTGTAGCTTAGTGGTAAAAAGCTCCTTTATTATTTTTATGTACCAGGTTCGAATCCTCCTGCTCTCAGAATTTTATTTTATTTTCTCTCTTTTGTTTAAACTCCTTCTTCTCTCACATCTTTTTTTTTTATTTCCCTCTTCTTCCTTATGTCACAAAATATATCTAAATTATTATTATTATTTAACTAATAATAAATTATTTATTTACTGAAAATTTTAAAATTTATTCTGTAAAATATAATTACATTATAATAACAAGTAAAATAAAAAAATATCATATTAATCGAAAAAAAATTCCAAATATCTAAAATATTTATATATTTATTGATATTTTTAAAATTTATCATCTAAAATTACACTTTGTTTCATATATAATCACTTTTCATATTTTTTCTAAAATATATAGACTACGATAATTAATAATATTTTTTCCTCTTTTTTTCATTAATATGCTCATATAATTAATTAAGCTTTCATTAAATATATAGATTACTTTCAATAATTTTTTACACCATATACGTATTCATTAAATTAAACTTGAAAAGTTATTTTCAATTGACATTCTAAAAAAAATTGTTGATATGTGTGTGAAAAAAAAATAAGTATATATATATATGACACAGATTGAGTATAAAATAAAATGATATATATATATATATATATATATATATATTAAAGTAATAAAATAACATATTTGAAATAAAAAAAAAGAGAATGAGTAAATTACATGGAAGATGATTTTTTTTTGGATGTATTGAAAGAGAAATTGCTAAAAAAAATTTGTATTGATGTTATCATCGAAACTATAAAAATTCTAATGCACGTCGAATTTCTTTAATGTATAAATATTTTGTTTGAAACATACATTTGATGCCTAATTAGCTGAATATAATCGGTACTGTAATTTATCTTTTCTATTTTAATCTTGTGTCTAGCTTGTAGGCGGGCGCCCCTCCATGATCGAAATCCTGGATCCACCCCTGATCAGTAGGGACCAGTCCGTAACCCTTCTAGACAATCCGGCCCTGCTCCGATAAGAATGGAGAGTCATTTTTTTTCTTTTGATCCAGTATCCGACAAATGTTGGTATCTGAATGTTCGGATCTCGTCGAATAAAGAGATGATATTCAAATAAATATATATTTTTAATCCATAGAGGTAAAGAATTTATATGAACCAGTGTTTTTGGAACCGGACCGGACCGGCCGGTTCGACCGGGAACCGGTCGCCGGACCGGTCCGGTCCGACCCCAAAAATCGGAAAACCGGTCCAATCGGTCAGAAACGGTCAAAATCGGTCAAGAACCGGTTGGACCGGTCAAGAACCGAAAAATCGGTTGAACCGGTTGAACCGGTTTTTCGAATTTTTTTTATTTTTTTTTTGAAAATTTAATTTTTTTTATTTTTAAACCTTAAATTTAATATTTTTATATATAAATAAATTATTATTTGAAACTTCTACTTCATTTGAAAAATATATTTTAATAATTATTGGTTTTTTAAAAAATAAATAATTTATTTTTTAAATAATTTATAACTATAATTGATATTTTAAATATATTTACATATTTATTTAGCTTTCAAACTATGTTAAATATATATTTTATGTCTATTTATATAATTTTTGAGTTTTTAAAATTTCAAAATATATTATTTATTATATTAATTTATATAAACGGTTTTCCGGTTCGACCGTCCGGTTAAAACGGTCCGATCGGTTGGACCATTTTTTTAAGTAAACCGGTTCGATCAACGGTCCGGTTATGAAAACACTGATATGAACTACATAAAAAAAAATTGATTTTTTTTAAAATCATGATGAGGACTATACATTGAGTTCTCACGTGTGTTATGAACTACATAAAAAAAATTTCATACTAAATCAGATTGAAGACAGAGTGTTATATGAATAATAAACTTAAATTAATTTATATTTCTTGGATTAGAGGTAGACTAATACAAATTCAAAATAACAATTAACAGCAAATCACATCGTGAGAAACGATGCCAATGGGCAAGATGGGAGATTTGACCTAGCAAATGATTCAAAAATGAAAATTTTACGCAGAAAAATGTACTCACCAGATGTCATGAATTCTTCTTCTAGTTTTGGGCTGCACCAAGTTCGGTGGGGCTTCCACCTAATAATATTATATTTCAATTTATAATCATAATCACTATCAAACTGTTTTTGCAAGGCCAAAACAATTCATTTTTGGGCTCTATCGAACTCCAAACGTTACAACAATGGTTTCTTGGAATGCTAACGACGGATAGAACACGTATATAACAAATTTAAAATATCACTGAAAGGAATATTAAAGAAAAACCGCAATTATCCCTTACAATCACTATTAACAATGTTTTGAGAGAGAAATCAAAATATTAAGAAATAATATTTTTGAGTCTATTGCTCTACATCATTCATCAAGGATTTGGATCATCTGCTGTCCAAACATAACAACACCTCGTGTTATCTTATTTTTTTTGTTTTGAATTGAGATGTACGTCTGAATATCTTGAAACATCTTGGAAGATGTTCACGCGAACATCTCAATTCAAAAACATAAAAAAAATAAAATAAAGATTGCAGTGAAACGGTTTCACTGCACAACACAGAGTGCTGTTATGTTTGAACATCAGAAGATCCAAATCCATCCATCAACTATCACACCCCTCAAATATCTCACATTCGTCAATATATCCAACCAATTAAATATTTATATATCCTACTATCACTTTATTACTATTCATTTATGTTTCTAAATAAAATCATTGGCTCTAACCTTGATACAGGATATCCTTGACAAAATTGTCAAGGTTCGCCTTTTTTTTTTGTCCTCGATAGTCCACGTATGTGCTTCTCCACATTTGAGGCTCACCATTGGATATATATCAACGACAGTATTAACTTCAAAAATCTTCGTGGGGTCATCTGTGGTGACATACCACATGTCATCATCTTGTGCAGAGAGATGTGTCTGCATACGTATTGTTCAGTCATCATATATTCTTCCTTAGAAAACACATAAATCTTGTTGAATGAAGTCGTGATTAGAGTATAGATATCAAAAGTCGAGAAAACTCGCTCTGATGCCACTTGTTGGGATCGAATACGTGTGTAGAAGGGGTGAATTTATTTTTTTTAAAAAAAAACTTGACTGTTTGAGTGGATGTTAACCAACTAGACCAAAGTTGTCAAATTTTGAAGGCACTCAAACAACTTTAAAAGTTCAAAAATAGTTTGATAGCTTTCAATGAAGCTCTATACTCAAATCACAGATATATCAACACGATAAAAGAGGTTAAATAACCCAAGAAACAAGAAAGTTCGAATGTTGAATCCTTGTACGTCTCTCTTTCTTCCACTTACGACTGAATCTACTAGAAGATTTTGGTTTTACAAACACTGTAACAACTCACTCCAATATTAGAACTTATCCACTGTCTAACTTGAAAATCCTAGTACACCAAAAGATAAGATTACAGCTCTTATGAAACTACAACAAACACAATGTCACTTGTTTGAATCCTTAAATCCAAACTATCAAACTCTTCCTCGAAAGCTTTTTCTGTGAAGCGACGAGGAGATTGAAGAATTGATCATTGAAGATCTGATATATTTTTGATAAGCGGTGGTTGATTTGAGCAAAGTAGATAAGACTTTTTGAGTGCTCAAAGAATAGTGAGATTGCTAGCTTGGTGAATGAGAGAGAAATAAATTTAAATTCACAGAACTAAAGCTTCGGTGTGTTCTCTCTTTAAGCAATCTCTATTTATAGTAAATAACTTTAAATAAACCGAAAATATATTTTTACCAAATTTTAAAAGTAAATAACTATATAAATATATTCAAAATATCAATTATAGTTATACATTTCTAAAAAATTAAATAAATAAACTCTATTTTATAAGATATTATAATTATTTAATATTTTATTGAAAAATAAAATTTATTTAGCAGTGATACTATTGTATACGATATTATAACTATTTTAAAATGTTAATTTTTTAAGTTATAATAAAAAAATTAAGAAGAAATAAAAATTAAATAAATTAAAATAATAATACAAACCATAACTTCTTTCGAAAATTTGGGAAAAAATAATTCAAATAAAAATAAAAGTCACGATTTGTTTGTGTGTTTTTTAAATTTTAGTATATTAAAAAATTTAATGTTTAGATAAACTATTTTTAAAACTGAAACTTCAAATGTGTTGGGATTATATAAAGATGTGTATAGAGGGGATGAGTATACACTTCAAAAAAAATTTAAAAATGTTTGACTGATCGAGTAGATGTTAACCAACTAGATCAAAGTTCTCAACTTTTGAAAGCACTCAAACAACTTAAAACTGCAAAAATAGTTTGATAGATTTCAATAACTCTATACTCAGTTCAAGAATATTTCAACAAGCAATGAACACAATAGCTATGGAAGGTCGAAGGCTAAATCCTTTCACTTAGAAATGAATTCACTGGAGGATTTTGACTTTACAAACATGTAACAACTCACTCCAAATATCATGACTTATTCTCTGCCTAAATCATAACGCCTAGTATACCACAAGATAAAACTGCAAATATTATCACTATACAACAAACACAACGTCACTGTTTGAATCCTCGGATCCAAACTATCAAACTTATATATTCTTCGAAAGCATTCTGTATGAAGCGGTCGAGAAGTTTTGATGTACCCTTGATTGACCCTGAAGAGCTGATGTGTTTCGAGTAAGTGGGGATTGAATTTGAGTAGATTTAAATGAAGCTTTCTAGTGTGCTCAAGTAATCTGAGGATGAAAGCTTGTAAGAGAGAAAATCAGTGATTCATAAATTTCTTAAGTTCAGTTCTTCGTGATTGTCTTTCTTGATATAGAGTACACTTCAATAAATATGAAATTTGGATCTTTTCAAATATGGAAGGCAACGGTCGCAGACAGCTCCTATACGCAAATATAACAGTGAACATTTTGAGAAAAACATTATGATTTCCTGATACTTAATTAGCTAGTGCATGTCTTGACAACCATGCATCTTTCTTCTGATGGAGTGTGTTGAACATCTTGCAAGTTGTGAAGCTTGAATCAGAATATATCTTTATGACTGTTAATTACAATAATCTTCAATGTGGTAAACAATCGAGTAAATCATCTCCATCTGCTATAGGAGAGGGTGAATAGATCATGTGACCAGTCGATATATGACCGTTAATTACAAAAATCTATATATTTATTCTTAAATTTTATATGATTATAATCATATAAACTTTTTTCATTAATATATTGAGTGACTTGATATCATTAAATTATTGTAAATCATAAAAATATTTTTCATGTTAATCTCATCTTAAAATATATAAATTGTAAAGTTTGAAGGTAGAAATCGAGGCTCCGTCACTCTTCGTATGTTTTTTAAAACCTTGAATGGAATGATTTTTATTGTTAGAAAACGTGAAACATGTTTTCTATATATATAATTTAAAAGAATTGAGTTACGCTGTTATCATTAAATATTTTTTTTACGTAAAACGACAAAATATCAATTTTACAATATCGTTAAATTAATTGAATTTTAATCATATATGTTCAATTTTTGATAATCTTTATAATTTTTTATTGAGACATTAACATGCAGATATGAGTAAGTTTGTTACGAGACAATCTCCCAGATAAAAACTCGTGATATCAACCATATCTCGTGATATCAACCATAAATAGATATCAATCATACATGTATTTACCAAAGAAAAAAAACTAGTCAACTTTGTAATATCTGGATTCTGGAGGAGTAAATAAATAAATAAAAATTTACAGCCTCCACCACAAAAATATTACCCAATCACTAGAGAAAGAGATGGCATGACTCACCCCATGCACCTGTCACTGCTACTCCAATATTATATACTAAAGCAAACTCAATCCCATTTCGATAGATCTCATGCAGCAAAACCCTGATTCTTTTTCTGGATCTTTCATCAATTCTATCTGAAAATGGGCGATTACATTGGGCTCGAGAGCTGCGTCGATCTCAAACCCGACATGGAGCCTTCGCGCGGCGGAGCTACCGATCTCCGACGGAGCGGGGGAAGGCGGGGAGCTTCGGGAAAGGAGTACCCGCCGCCGATGCCATCGTTAGCGAGTACCGAGCAGCTGCCGTCGTGGGTGATGCACAAGCACTACACCGGCGATGGGAGGCTTATAATCACCGAAGAGAAGGTGAAGCGCCACGAGTATTTGCAGGCCAACCGTTCCGATGGCCGCCTCACGCTCGATTTGGTGCCGTTAGACGACGCCGTTGAAGAGGACGACGAGGAGGAGGAGGAGAAATTGGACGAGGATGAGGAGATGGGTGATCCGACGGCGGAGCGCGGGCGTTGTAAGTACAATAATATTGGGGTAAAAGCAAAACCTTGCGGCGGATTTGGGATTCCTCTGGTGCCATTTTCGAGGCCTGTTCATACAGCTTAACCCCTAATTTTTGTTTTCTTCTTTTTCTTCATCTCTTTGTATTGGAGATCTTTTTCTTTAATTAACAATCGGTGTAATGCTTGTATTTTTGTTACATTAAATAAATAATTTAAAACTCCTTTAGTTACTCGTACATGTCGATTTCTCACGTTTTAAAAATTTGTGACAAGATTTTGGTTCACTGCAAATATTATTTTTGTTATCATAAATATAAATCCAATCAATCAACTACGAAAGATCATTTCACAGAAAACATAATGAAAACATAATGTTTTTTTATGAAACAAAGAATGACATTGGAATTTAATATAACTACGTTTATGTATCATTTTACTCACAAGCTTAGAAGTATTTCTCTTCTCTATCACGTGGTCAAATATCAATCATTGAATCATCAATATATATGTTAATTTTTATAAAAAAATATAAGAGTTTCAGATATCAATTTTCATAAAAAAATATAAAAATTTCACGGATATTAAAATAAAAAAATATTTTCACTGTAACATAGATTAAACGGTAACGGAATATGTGGCATACGAATATACGATGACCATTTCTCGTTAAATATCTGAAATTTGTTGGGACAGCTGGGTCACCCTAAACTTGTCAACGTGGCTTGAATTTAGGACCAACTTTTTTGGATATTATTATTGTATTGTATAAAATAAAATGATCGAAAAGGGCCTCAGCCCTCCGGGTCAATTTAGATTTTCTTTTTTTTTTTTAAATAATAATTTGTTTAATTTAAGGATAGGAAAAATACCGAAAAGTTTTGTATTCTAAATTTACCGTATCGAAAAATTATTGAATTTGTCAAAAATTTTAATATATCAAAGATTTTAATATGATATAATAACGTTACCGAAACTTTTTGGTATGATAACGGTGTAAAATTCGGAAACTTTTATATATATAAAAATATCAAAACGAAAAAAAAGAAAGTGAATCTAATGACCTTCTAAAAATATATATAATATTTTAAAAGGGTAATTGCATGCACTACCCTTGTGAAATATCGAGATTACTAAAAACCTCATATGAAAAAAGAATGATTTATTAGCTCCATGTGTTTTTTAATTTTGAACACATACCTCCCCATGTTTTTAAAATTTGAGCACACAATCTCTTGTTCGTACATGTTTTCAGTGGTATTTGTACTCAAAATTTTAAAACACATGGGGTTAATAGTAATAGGGGGTTTCATCAATCTCATGGTTTCATAAGGGTAATATATGCAATTATCCCTATTTTAAATAATAAAGAAAAATTTATAAATTATATAAGATTTTTTTCAATATAAAATGATATATATACCGATATTTTACTGTAATTTTGAAATAATACAAAACTTCGACATAATCGATATTCTGGTTATGCATAACAATTTTTATATGGTGTACCACCCTAGTTTGATTTAATTCAATATTTTTCGGATGATAATGCTTCTATTAGTCTTTGTCCGCGGAATGTAGCTCCTATCAGACATTTTCATGTATATTAGTCTCGTACAATTATGTCAATTAAAACAATAAGTGAAAATGGAAAATAGAATCACATGATAACAGAAATGTAAATAAATGTATATGAAAAATAGAAATTCATTTCGTTTTCTTGACAAAGACATTATATATGATGAGCCAACTTATACAAACTATGATATAATTAAAAGAAGCTGACCGTATTTTAAAAGATGTTACGGTGTGTGATTTTTTTTTTAAATTTTAGTTTTAATATATGTGGGGGATTATTTTTAAAAACTGAGCCCCATACCCTCAAGTTTTGGGGCAGGGCGACATCTACAACAACATTTGTCATATATTTTAATATAACATATTCAATTGATTATCTTAGACCTCGCACATTTTCATTTTGAATTCAGTAATACATTGCTCTAAATGTAGAGTATGCTCGACCAAAATCTTCATCGATATTATACTAAATTATAGCAGTTGAGGTGTAATTGCACATAAATTTGAATTGTAAACCTTTTTTTTTAAAGTATTTGAATTGTAAACTTGCAAGTGTCGGTTAACACACACTATATTGTACCTTTACCCATTTCAAAAAACACATCAAAGAAAAACATTGGAACGCTTAGTTGTATATCTATGTATATGAATATTGAATCCATCACAAGAAAAATTCTAGTGGTTTAGTCCCCAATCGAAAGGTTGATATATAACTTTAAGCTGAGATTTTGAGAGCAAATCAAGCAACGCCTGAGACTCGGTAGCATCAAGATAGTTGGCAGCATGCTTCAACACCTCCGTTTCATTCTTCCCAAAATCTACACCATACCTGAAAAACCACCAACATACACACACAACGCTGAAAGATCAACCTGAAGAGGATTTGAGGATGTTTCGGCAGACTAGAACGATTCAGTGGGGCGACCGACCACATCAAAAGATAAACTTGTGTTGTACATGACTATTTAAAATATGCAATTCCATTCCACCCCACCCCAGATCCATTAAATGGCCCTGGCAAGAGGTTCTCTTACTCACAAGTGCCACAGTGAAGGAGAAAAGGATGACCAAAAGAATTCGAGTAGATAGGGTAGCTTACCATTTCAGTGTTTTGCTGACATATGCAACATTTGCAATCAAATCAGTGTATAGCCCCCCAGTTCGGAGGAAATTGCGAGCGGACTCAATCAACTCTTGGTCGATGCTTCCAGGTGAGTAGCATCGAAGGGCTGGTCCAGATCGTGTTCCACTGACAAGTGCAAAGTGAACAAGAGGTTCTGGGTAAGGAAGAGCTACCTGAAATATTAGTGAGAAGAGAAGAGCATTAGTCAGCTTGGGTTAGCATATAATGCCAGTTGCTTGAAACAACTTTGTTAAAAGAAATATTATTTTTTTCATAGAAAATGAACTCAATTATGGAGGCCTTTTCATGAAAGTTTTCCCAAAGAGTGGGAAACACCCTTGGATAGGTCAAATCAGTCAGCAAGATAAAATGTGTCATCGCTGAACATGCTACAAAGTAATATGATATACTATCTCCAAGGAAGCCCATGACTCATTACACTTCAGAAACACTTGAAGTTTGTTGTCATCGCACAACAGAACCAGACGGAATAAATACGGCAAGATTAGTGCATTGGCCCAAGACAAATTGACTTGGTGTCAGATTATTAATCGAAGTCTGCAATATAGTGTAGCTTAATGGATCTTATCTCTGGACCAATTCAAGAGTGTCGCCTAAGCTAACTAACATGAGAACACTTAGTTCAATCTACAAAGCAACAAAATATCATACTGAGAGGTGGCCAGCATCTACCTTTATGCGCTTATCATTCACTCTGAATGGTTTAATGAGATTGTATGGCGGTCTCTGATTACCCCGTAAAATGCCATTGTAAATGCCTGAAAGCGAATATGTTGATCCACCAATGACATATTTAAAGTCTCCGAAAAATTTTCGTCTCTCCAGAGCTCCGGAAGGATGACCAGACACCAGTGTTGCATGAATGGCCATCATATTGTACAGGTTAATAAAAAAGGACAGCTTCTCCTCTCTGGCCATATCAGACAACTCAACACGTTGAAGCTCCTCAGTTATTCTCAAATACCTGGAAATGGGTATAATAATCAGTGTCACTGCCATGACCATATCATGAATGTGGTTTATGAAGCTAACTCAAAAAAACAATGTAAAAAAAAAATAGAGGGGAGAGAGAGAGAGAGAGAGAAGAAAAGAAAAGAAAAGAAAACTATTGAAGACTTTTCACTGTATCTCATTGCGATAATTTCGAAAATTTAAACGAACCTTGCAAACTCTTCGCTCCCATGGATGCTTCGGTAATCAAGATGCTTTCCATCTTCCGAAGCATATGCTTCTAATATTGCATAAGACAAAAATCTGAATCTTGATGAAATTTCTGTGATGGCTTTTGGCTTCACTTCACTGATGCCTCTTGGTATATTTTGGCAATGAGAGACCAGAGGGTCATCATCCAAGAACCGATACAGGTGATTTCCATCTTCAAAGGTATTCTCACTACAGTGTTATTGCCATAAAATAGAAAAGACTAACAGAGTTCAGATATCAGTGAGAATACAAATATTATAATATAAAAAAAATGCAGAGAAACTCACTGTCAGAGAAGAAAGGACTGAAAACAAGTAACATCCCAAGAAGAAGAATGCTAGGAAACTCACTCGGTAACATGTCGAAAGAAGAGTTTGTTTCCCAGCTTTCGACCAAATTCAACAGCCTGTTTCAAGTGACAATAAACAGTTTTAAAAAAAGAATGGATAGCTTCCAAAGACATTCTTATGCAAAATGGTAAAAAACTAGTAATACATGGTCATTGCTCTCAGTTTTTCCCCTGCCACTGAGAAACTGGTTGATGTAATACAACTGGATTTTAATGTTTCCAGATTTTAGCGACTCAGGCTTCTTGAAAATTAATTTAGAAATTACTTGAAAATATATAACAGAAACACAAAGTAAGTTTTACATGATTAAGAAAGTGTGAAGTTACGTATGACAACGAAAAATAGGTAAGGAATCAAAATTTAACTCTAGCGTGATATTCAAATCATGATGTTTCGCTAAACAGCTAAACATTTCCTTAAATTTATTATACGCAATTAAATAACCCTTCAAAACTTCCAAGGCACATATGAAAATATGAGACCGCGATATGAAAATTTAAAATAATGATAACATGTAAATTTGTTCTCTTAAGATATAAAAGGACAAAAACAAGGGAGCCATGGAGGACATGAATGGTTCGAATTACAGGCTAGGAAACATTGAAGAGAAATCTAGATGAAAGTGACGGCAAGGCACAATGTAGCTTACCTCTTCCCTCTCCAAGTATTGATCTTCTGACAAGAAATCTACAGATTCCAAACCTATAAAACAATTAGTGAACCTGCGCATTTTATAAAACCGATCCTTAATAGAAACTGATACTTTCATTTTCCGAACAATTAGAGCTAGCTCATCAATAGCTCCGCTACTTGACAAGTCATCTTCACCAGACAATGGTGGCAGAGGTGCTTCATATGGTGGTGGTTCAGTGATAACGTATTCAACCTTCTCATCAAGCTTACCAGACTCCTCTAAATTTTTCAGCTCTATCAAGCCACCAATGAGAACTTCATTGAAGAACACTTTGGGAACCGCAGAAGATCCAGAAATCTTCTCTAGCTCTTGCTTTCTGTTGGGGTAGACGTCAATATTAATTTCAACATATCTGAGTCTTTTTCCATGCAGATACCTTCTCGTCTCTTTGCAGTCCAGGCACCGTAACCTTGTATACAGGATGATTCGTCCTTTCATTGCAATAGGGTGTGTTAAATCTTCAATGAAATCCACTTGCAAAGATTTGTCTTCTCCACTAGTATCACGTGAAATCCGGACAAGGTTAAGAGGGTTCCAGACAGATTTCTCAGCAGATTTATTGGAGACTTCTTGGGCATCACTTTCTGCCAAAAAAGTTCCGTCTTCCTTGCTAGAATTTTCTCTTTTGAAGTTATTATATTCATCAGGATCAACTTGACCATCACCACTTTTCCCAGAGAGACGACGCAGAACAGTTGACACTGCAATCAAACTCTTTTGCCTGACAAAGTTTGTAAGTGCCACAGCTTTTTCAGGCCAAGCAGAAACCTGTCCCTCAGAGTCATTGTTCAAGGACTGTGAAGACATATTCCTGTCAGCCTCCATTTCGAATACCTCAGTCCCATCAAATACAGGTTCCTCTTCTCCATCATCGAAACCTTGATCAAGTATCTTCGAATCTGAATCTGTATCACTACACACTCCCTCCTTCAATTCATATGGTCCCTTTTCAGTCTCCAGGTCACTACTTTTTTCCCTGACGTAATTCCCTACACCCGGTAATGTGGTTTGCCTTTTGTCATGAGCATCGACTGTCTCCTTCGTTTTTTCAACAGTTGGAGCATCCAGTTCTCTTACCTCAGAGGAACTTTCTCTTTGCAGCCCATCTTTAAGCACCTGAGGCACGTCCACTTCACTAACCTCTGATCGCAATTTCAAAACTTCTCCATCATGACTACTTACATTTTTCACGCCCTCCTTTTCAGATTTATTGCCCTCCACTGCCAGAGCAGTTTGATTATTCACACTTGAGGATTCCTTTATATCGCTACTTTCTGTCCCACCATCCGATTTGTCACGCTCACGATAATCCAAAAGAATCCCCTTTTCTGTTCCAAAGGCTTCTTTCTCCATTATACAAGAACCTAAAAACCACACAAATCCAGCTAAAACATTGTTCTAAATAAAGAATTTATGACTGCCTATGCCAAAGAATACATGTTGAAGATCCTATCTGCATATTCCTGAAATTATCACGAGCTTAGTATTTGGGAGGAGTTCTCAAACGTTAAAAAACTTGGCTTGCTTGGAACAAAACTTAAAGTTTCAACATGTGACACTCATTTTCACTCCTCTATGCAAGCTTAAAGAACTCAAAAATATATATAATTCAGGCCCTGCAAATACATATTTGAGTGATAAATGGCCGTTTTTGGAGTTAAGATATACCTCTATGCAAGATTAACGAATTCAGCATAGTAGCGCAAGGAAAATGTAAAAAGAACTATCCATCAATGCACTCGACAACAAATAACGGATCAAAAAACATATAATTCCCAGCATGCTAAATAAGCAATTCGAGTAAGAACAGGAAGCAAAAAAAACAAATAAAAAAGAATCTATAATCCACGGCAGCGCATAAACGCGTCAGCACAAGAGCTTAGACATAACAAAGAAAACATCAAGAAAAGAGAGAGGATTAAAAACCCACCACATATACGAAGGTTAACCAATTCCCAGAAACAATTACACCATCAAGAATCAAAATGAAATGGGATTTTTCTCTTTTCCCCGACAATCATCAATTATCAATTACAAATTAAAAAATGAAGCTCATTCAGATCTGACCCAGCTCAATTCAGGAAAAATGAAACCGATTACCGCTTCCAATAAAATTAATATTTCGATAAAGGAATCTTACAGGGAAAAGGGAGAGAATTGGAAGGAAAAATGAAGGCTGAATAGAAACCGCCGTTTGACGTTATGGGTCTTCCGTTTCTTGAAGAAGAGAGAGTAAAACAAGACTTTCACTGCAGAAGCGGGAAGTACCTGTACTTGCCAAATTTGGAAAATACCCTTAAACTATGACTATATTCTAGTTTGGTCTCTGAACTTCATTATTTTCCAAAAGAGATGCGTTTCTGAAAAAAATTAATCAGGCTACATTTAATAAGTACTTATAAAATATTTTTATAAATGTATTTTTGACAAAAATTTTATAAGATATTTTAAATTTTGTTTTAAGAATATATATGTGTTTGGACAACTATTCTATTAAAATGTTTTTGCATTGGTTTTGATTTCCATTGCAAATTTACAATCCATCCATTCTAAAAATATTTCTCCATTATTGTATAAAAATTATACTTGGAGAACACTTTTTAAAATATTTTACAAAAATCTTATTTAAACATATACTTTAATTTTTTAACTCATAAAATAATAAAAATGTTTTTAAAGTACTTGTCCAATTAAATGAAACAGGCTTAATTATTATATTCTCATCGTATATAATGTCATTGAGATATATTAAATTTTTTTATAAAAAATAGGGTATAAAAAGATAATTTAGGATAATTAACATATATGGAACTTTATAAAAAAGAAAAAAGAAAAATCAAAGAACTCTTGAGATCAAGTTTTCATGATAGAAAAGGTATTTGATTAAATACCTTTTTTGTTGATCAACCTCTAGTAAAAGTGTAAAACCATTGTTTTGTTTGTTTAATTTGTTTTATCAATAATACATTTTAATTTGATTTTTAAATTAATTTATAATTAAACTATTGCAAAATTAATTTTTAAAACTCAGCTAATTTTATTAAGATAAGCTTTTTATTTTAAAAAATCAATATGAATATATTAAATCAAACTTATATATACAAAAAATTAATTTATTAATTATAATGATTTTTTAGTTAAATTTTTAAGGTGTTAATTTTAATATTTCGATAGTTTGAGTGGAGCCTATAAAGGGAAAAGTACACTTTTGGTTCTATAATTTGCACATTTTTCATTTTTGATCCTGTTAAAAGTAAATTTGCAATTTTAGTCATGTAACTTGTAATTTTTTTTTTCATTTTTGGTCCTATTAACATTGAATTCGCATTTTTAGTCCTGTAACTTTCATGATTTTTTCACTTTAAGTCCTGTTAACATTGAATTTACAATTTTAGTCCGGTTATAACTTGCATTTCTATTCATTTTTAGTCTCTTTTACATTGAATTTTCATTTTTTTAATCTTGTAACTTCCTTATATTTTTATTTTTATTTATAATGTCAATGAATTTATATTTTTAATTTAATAAATTTCATACTTTTTTATATTTTATTCATAATATATTATAATTCACATATTTTAAAACTTTTAGAATTTAAATGAATCAACAAAAATTCAACTAAAAATTATTCGAAATTTTTTTTACACTAAATATCATCTTATAAAAATACATAATATAAATAAAACTATTAATCTAAATGAATCATTTTTTTTTGTTTAGTTTTTGATTTCATGTTATATATCAAAACTAAACCAAAAAATTTTCATACTTTTTTATAATTTTATTCATAATATATTATTATTCACATATTTTAAAACTTTTAGAATTTAAATGAATCAACAAAAATTCAACTAAAACTTATTCGAAATTTTTTTACACTAAATATCATCTTATAAAATGCATAATATAAATAAAACTATTAATCTAAATGAATCATTTTTTTTGTTTAGTTTTCGATTTCATATTATATATCAAAACTAAACCCAAAAAAACATGATTAACATTAGATTAATAGTTTTATTTATATTATGTATTTTATATGATGATATTTATAAGTGTAAAGTTTTTTTGAATAATTTTAGTTGAATTTTTTATTTAATTCATTTAAATTTTAAAAGTTTTAAAATATTTAAATAATAATATATTATGATTAAAAATATAAAAAGTATGAAATTTATTGAATTAAAAATATAAATTCATCGATAATGTAACTAAAAATAAAATATATGAAATTTACAATATTAAAAAAATGAAAATTCAATGTGAAAGGGATTAAAAATGAAAAAGAATGCAAGTTATCGGACTAAAATTGTAAATTCAATATTAACAGGACTTAAAGTGGAAAAATCATGAAAGTTACAGGACTAAAAATGCGAATTCAATGTTAATAGTACCAAAAATGAAAAAAAAATGCAAGTTACATCACTAAAGTTGAAAATTTATTTTTAACAGGGCCAAAAATGAAAAATGTGCAAATTATAAGACAAAAAGTGTATTTTTCCCGGCCTATATATATAGGCTTGAAGCATTATTCAACTTCTTTTACTGAAACTTTGGATTGTATAACATGCAAAGTAAATAAAGACGGAGTCCATGCACTTCACCTGTTGTCCTATACTTTGAAGGGTGTGCTGGAGGCCAGGCAAAACAATGGCTCCTCCGCTCCCAAAACGACATTTTCAAAGGCGACACACGCCTTGTAGGCTGTTCATGAAAAACCATTGAGTTCAGCCAAATCGCGGGAGATGAGTGACAGTAACATCTTTGCGGGACGGGAGGTGGAATCTCGAGAGTTCTTAAGGGGCGTTCGTAAGTAGGGGTGGGTTTTCGGCATACCGTATAAAAAATATTGGTATGAAAAAAATTCATATCGGTATCGATATCGAAATTTCAAAATTTTTGTATAGAAAAAATTCATACTCATACCGTATAGATACCGAAAAAAAATTCGATATACCAAACAAATGTCTATATATCGAAAAAAATTCGGTACGATATCTTAAAAAATCGATATTTTGGTTCGGTATTTCAACCCTATTCGTAAGCCACTGGATGGTGACTGGTGAGAGCAGCATCCCTAGTGTAGCGTGTTAGGTCTAATTCGGTTATTTACGAGTTACTCGTGTTGTGTTTTTTATTTTATATTTGGTGGGGATTTATCACGATATGCGTGGTGGATTTTTTTGGTATCATATATGTGTTTGGTTTGGTTAAAATGTCTGGAGGTTTATGGAGCATTCGTCTAATTGAAGTAAGTGTCGAGTAAAATATGTGGTTGCAGTACTGTCTGTGGCATAATGTTTATGGTTTAAGTAGTTGTTTTTTGTTAATTATTTTTCCTTTGTTTCTGTTTGTACGTAGTTGTTTTGTTAGTTGGTTAGATTTTTTTTTTTTTTTTTTTTACCATGAATCCGAGATCTCATCTTGAATTTGAGATATTGATATCAGATAAACTATAAAGTTAGAGTTCCAAGGAAGAAGTTTCATGGTTTGCATCGAATGCAACATCATATACAATAACATGTTTTTACAATGTTCCTCATCGAATTTGAATTTCTAAGAACATATGGTCTTTTATGTACATAATTCCTTTTTCCACAAATCTTTAGCTAGTTATGAATAGTTGAGGGGTCAAATAGCATTTCACCTCTAGATAAATGGTGGATTTCGATTCTACTAATAAATATATTGGTGGTGGATTAATTGGGGGTTAAAAAATGTATTCTGACTATTTATATAATTATATAAAGTAAATATCGTGATCGTAAATACGTTTTTCCTTTTTAGCAATCAATTATTTAGAAATTCAATTCTCCACTTCCTCCGTTTCATACATATTCATGTGGATTTCATCTACCGTTTTCACCAATCCAATCCCTTAAAATCGGGTTAATATTCATTTTAGTCTTCTTTGTTTGTCGTTTTTTTTTTTCAAAATCCACCCTCATCTTTTCGATCCGTCAAATTAGTCTCTAATATTTTGTAATATTAAATAAATGGAGAAAAAACACATCTCTCTTTGTCTCCTTCTCATTTCCTCCAAACTGGAAACCTTATGACAAAGTAAATCAACATTTACTTGCTATGATAGCTGATAAGCATAGTGTTATATTAATAATCTTATAAATCTTATGTTTATTTGTTTTTCAGGGCATGTATTAACTCATAAATTACATTCATATTCACCTAATTTAAACTTTAACACTTGATAATTTATCACAAATAAAATGTGTGATAAATAATCATTTTTAACTAATTATCTTTCCAATTGAGAAAAATTACATTAATATCCTTTAACTTTCCGAAATATAATCATGAAAAACTCGTTCAAAAAATTATAAAACATATAAAACTTTAAGATATATTTAATACATTTAATTTGATTTTAACAAATGAAAAATTCATTTAAAAATTATAAACATGAATAAAAATTAAATAATTTAAGATATTGATTAATACATTTCATTAAATTTTATCCTATTCATGGAAATTTTTTTTACTCAATTTATTTTTGGTTTAAAAAATCAATAATATTTATACTCAATAATTTTGATGAATGAAATAATTTACGTGTGATTCAATATATAATAATTTACATTCTTCAATCAAATCATAATATCAATTTTACAAATACAAACTAAAAATAAAATTATATATTATAAGCATAGGAAAAAATTATAATTCGTCACTTGATCATAATTTTCAATCATAAAATTGATCAGTCAAAGTAAACATGTTATTGTTTATCCAACATTATTCAACATCCTATAAAACTAGTTTAATAGTCTCAGTATTATAATTATTTATCTCTTCTATTCTATTAAGGCTGAGCAGGTGATAATAACTATTTGGTACGCTGGTATGAAAAAATTTTAAATTTAGAAAAAAAAATAAAAATAAAACACCACATGTTTTCTTTCTCCACGTCTGCACAATCAACTTTTCTCCCGCTCATCTTCCAATATTTTTTCCTCAACTTTCCTTTACAAATTTCAAAATCAAAGTTCTATCTCTTAAAACCGTTATCTACCTTCATCCCACTATCTAAAATAAATGTAGAGTAAAATAATACACATGTCGCTTGAAGATTGACCTATCTTGGAATGGTGTTTGCGAACACGTGCATGTTCTTCTCTTTTCATCCCAATATATTTTCAGGTCAAAACTAGTATGAAATCTTTTGATCTTTGTTGTTTGTCAATGTCATTTTTCAATTATGGATACTGTAATCTTGAGGTGATGATTTTCTCGATGCTTGATGTTTCCTGGTCGAATTTGTTGTACCAATTTTTAACGATGGATCTTTAAAGTTTATTTTATGTCGTTACGCTCTCACATTTCATTCCAGCCAAAAAAGTTTCAAAAAAAAAAATGATAGGTGATAGAGGGTTAGAAGCTTCCAACCTCATCGCCGCTTTGACTTTCCAACTATCTTGGAATGCTCAGAACATTAAAAAAATTTTAGTGATATATCATTTCGTGAAGGTTTGTCCCTTCTTACTCAACTGATTATGTCGACCAGTTACCCTTTATTTCTCTTATGGGTATGAAAAGGATGGCAACACACTGAAATTTTTTTTATGATTTGTAGCACGGCTTCAACATCGAACAACATATCACCAATGAAAAAGGAATAAGACGAGATCAAAAGATTATCTAGCGCAGCCTATGCAATTTGGAGGTCACTCTTCTCTCCAAATGAAGCAGACAAGCGGTTGTAATTTCTAAGTATATCGAAGCTCGGAGAAGCATCGATAGAAATCTGACCGCGATCAAGTTTTTCACACTTGGTAAGAAGCTAAAGAAAAATGGGGTTGGTTGGATTTATTTAGTGCTTTTCTTTATTCTAATTGTGTTAGTTGTGTATCGGGACAGCTGTGGTTTGGATAGTATTCATGGTTCTTATTCTTATCATTTTTACTTCATTTCAGACTTCAATTATTTTTTATGCTTATATTTTGTAAAATCTTCATTCCAAATTTGGGAATATGACTCGTACTTACTGTTCCGATTTAATGTTGACTTATTGATTGTAAATTTAATATATAGATATGGCAAAAAGAACTGTATAAGTTATGTCATTGAAGTATATTATAATTCGAGCATATTTCAAACAAATAGTTTTTTAACTTTATTTTTTTTATATGCAATTGGGTTGTCTTATTTTATTTTGATATGCATTATAATGTTGTTGCTTTTATTTTAGTTTTTTTTAGTTTAGAAGCATATAATGTTATATATGCATTGCAAATACTTTATAATTAAATTACTTGGGAAGTCGCATTTATACTCTAACGAGGGACAAAATCATATTGATGTTCTGTAATTACTTAATTAATGTTTAAGCAATACATTATAACATTTATATATTATTTTACACACGCATTGCGTGTGCATTGATAGCTTGTTTATATATAATTAATCTCGCTAAGTAGACACAACTCAAATGAAAAGAAGCATAGAGATCGTGAAATCACCTTTCATTCACCACCACATGCCACGACTTGGCGACAACTTTTGTTCGTGTGAGAGAATGTTACATTGGTTCATTTATTTATTCAATAAAAATTCGATGCATCGATGTTACCATTTTGCCACTGAGAGTGAAGCAGTATATATTGACTAGAGAGAGAGCCCCTCAAAATTCAGTCCCCGACACTCTTGTGAATATTGTCTTGTCTTATTCCTAAATTCGTCTTTGTCTCATTTTCTCTGTTATTTATCTATGGATTACTATTAGCCACCACACATTTGCATGTATAATTTTCTTTATGATTGATCATGTATTTAATGACATGACACGAAGAATAAAAATGAGATGAATATATCATGAAAGCATAAATCTGGAACAACGGATAAAAATCAAGAACATAAGAAGAAAAATGAGAAGAAATCAACAACCTTACAGACCAATACTTCAAATCTATGAACTGGTGCACTTCGATTTGGTGTGATTGTTCATACTTCTTAGGTTTTAATTCAGGGAAAATGTGAAGATATGGGGAAGAATATCTTTTTCTCCGTTATTTTTTAACGGGCAGAAGACAAAATGGATCGAATTTGAAAAAACTTATTAAATATGAGGGATCAATTTGACAGTCGACCGAAAATTCAAGAGACTATTTTGGGAAAAGAGAGACCAAAATGGTTATTAACCCCTTAAAATCTAAACATATCAAGAAACACGTACATGTTTTGCAGTGGATTTTTTGAATCCACTACTACTACCCACCACCACTATTATTATTATTATTATTATTATTATTATTATAAATGATATATCATTAGCGCAATCGTACATCATTTGTATAGATTGGGTAGTATTAATTGGTTTTTTTTGTTAGAACTATAATCCTAATACTTTGTATTTCACATAAAATTATTGGGACAAAATTCAAATATTTATGGTTTTATTCAATGAGCGACATATTTTGAAGAGGAACGTAAATTCAGGAGATGTGGTGCATGCAAATGAAGGCTTTAAATGAGGCACTAGTCATGACAAGTGGCGTAATCAAGTGCACAAGAAGAATACCAAGCTATCAAGGGGATCGTTTGGGCAAGTGACACAAGGAGCTAAGTTTCAGTATTATGAGTCAGAGGAAGAGCAAAGAGGTTTCAATGTCGGAGGAGTAAAAATCCCAAGACCAAATAACACCGATGAGGCAGCCACCATCGAATGCAAGTAGATATTTGATGTAAATCGAAACACAAAAGAGTTTAGGGTTTGAGAGATACTCTCATTTTCTGATATAAAATTTCAAAAACTGTCTTCCAAAATAATAAAACCTCCCTATAAATAAACCAATACCTAATTCAAAAACAAAAAGGAAACTATGACAACCAAATCATAATAAAAAATATAAATTTAATGTCATTAAAAAACTAAAATAATGCAATATTAAAGGCTCATATCAATGGGGCCCGTTGCATCATCCACTCAGGGGTGGATATGATTCGTCCACGAATCAAAAGGCACGTCAACTTCACACACGTAAGGAACAAGGTGTTTGACAATGAACACGTCAGGAGTGCGATAACCAGGTGGAAGGCGCGGACGATAGGCATTATCATTTATCTTGGCAACGACCTCAATGGTACCAATCTTGCGAGCAACAAGTTTATTGTATTCATGAGAAGTATAACGATCCTTGGTCAAAATTACCCACACCAAATCACCAACCAAAAACATGACATGACGACGTTCCCTATTATCATAAGCCTTGTACTTGGACGCCGAAGCGACCAAACGATCATATGTTTGCTGGTGAACCATGCGCA
Organism: Henckelia pumila; assembly: GCF_033568475.1. Classification (NCBI taxonomy): domain Eukaryota; kingdom Viridiplantae; phylum Streptophyta; class Magnoliopsida; order Lamiales; family Gesneriaceae; genus Henckelia; species Henckelia pumila. The sequence goes on along the minus strand of NC_133120.1, from coordinate 73,949,666 downwards.
GGTCGGTAATGAGACCTTCAGCATCACGATGCGGATGTTGGGTTTGTGGAACGGGAGCAAGATCAGCAGGAAAATTCGGTGAGAACCCATAGACCACATGAAAAGAACTAAACCCCGTGGTGCGATTAATGGCATGATTATGAGCGAATTCAGCCAAGGAAAGCTTAGTATCCCATGCCTTGATATGATCACCAACCAAACTACGAAGGATATTGCCAAGAGAACGATTGACTACCTCATTTGGCCATCCGTCTGATGGTGATACGCCGAACTAAAGTCGAGACTAGTTTGAACCATATGCCAAAGACTTTTCCAGAAGTGATTGACGAAGCGAGTATCGCGATCAAACACAATGGAGCAAGGCAGCCCATGTAGAAGGTATATATATTTCCTTGAAAAAAAGTTGGTCAACATGGACAACGTCCGTAGACCGCTAACAAGGAATAAAGTGGGTCATCTTCGAGAAACGATCAACAAAGACGCAAACAAATTCATGACTACGTTGAGTCCGGGGCAACCCAACAACAAAATCCATGCTAATGTTGGACCAAGGGCGGGTAGGAATCGGCAAGGGTATGTACAACCCGACATTTGAGGCCGCCCCTTTGGATACTTGGCAAACACGACATCGAGAAATATAACGTCCAACATCACGACGTAAATATGGCCAGAAATAAGATGCACTCAAGAGCTTAAAGGTACGATCAATGCCCACATGGCCTTCACCGTGAAGATCCTACAGTAACTTGAGATGGAGACTACAATCAGGCATGCATAACTGGAAACCACGAAAGGGAAATCCATCGTGAAACGTATATTCCGAGCTCAAGCCATTGGTGACCGAGGGCACTATTTTTGAGAAGAACGGATCATCGACATAAGCATCAGGAAGAACATCAAAACCAATAACAAAAATATGCATGTCAGACAAGAGCGAGCGCCTTTGGCTGAGCGCATCGGTCACGCGATTAAGCACACCAAATTTATGCTTAATGACAAAAGAGAATTGCTGAAGATAAGCGATCCAAGAGGCATGGCGCGAGGACACCTTCTTCTGGCTGCCAAGATGCTTCAAAGCATCATGGTCCGTATAGAGGATAAATTCTCGGTGAAAAAGATAATGGTGCCAATGACGTATAGCTTGAACAATTGCATAAAATTCAATATCATAAGTGTTGTAATGTGCACAAGGATCCTATAACTTTTAGCTAAAATAAGCAATATGATGGCCCAACTGGCTAAGTACACATCCAATAACCAGTTTCGAAGCATCACAATGTAACTCAAAGGGTTGCGAAAAATCCATCAAGACCAAAATAGAAGCAGAGGTCAGGCGATCCTTGATATCCGCAAAGGTCATAGCCGCCCAAAGGGTCCAAAGGAACTGACCCTGACGCAAGCAATCTGTAATAGGCACCATAACAAAACTGAAGTGTGGAATAAAGCAGCGATAAAAATAGGTCAATCCATGAAAACTACGCACCTCGGCTAGGCTCTGAGGGGAAGGCCAATCATGAATCACTGATATCTTAGAGTGGTCAACCTGAAGGCCGGCGCTAGAGACCACATAGCACAAGAAGATAATTGACGATGTCATAAAAGAGCATTTGTTGAGGGCGACATAGAACTGTTCGCGTTGGAGAATGGTCAAAATTTAGCGAAGGTGAGATAGATGGTCCTCGACCGAAGCACTGAATATCAGAATATCGTCGAAATAGACCACCACAAATTTGTCAATGTACCGGCGGAGGGCCTGGTTCAAGACATGCATAAACATTCTCGGGGCATTGGAGAGGCTGAAAGGCATAACGAGCCACTCAAAGAGGCCCTCACGTGTTTTGAAAGCTGTTTTTCATTCGTCACCTAGGCGGATGCGGATTTTTTGAGAGCCACTCTTCAGATCAAGTTTGCTAAACACTGTGGCACCACAAAGATGATCAAGGATGTCGTCAAGGCGAGGGATCGAGAAGCGATACCTAACAGTGATCTTGTTAATAGCACGACAATCAATACACATGCGCCAAGTGTCGTTCTTCTTCGGGAAAAAAAAGGGCCGAGACGACGCATGGACTCAAATTGGCCCAAAATAATCCCTTAGATAGGAGATCCTCGACTTAGCAACGCAATTCCTCATGCTCCATAGGACTCATGCGATAATGCGAGCGATTAGGTAAAGAAGCACCCGGAACAAGATCAATGCGATGTTGTATGTTGCGTAGAGGAGGAAGCTCGAACGGTAGATCCGGAGGAAAAACATCGGCAAACTCCTTGAGTAACTAGCGAGCCAATAGCGGTACCTCCAGAGGTGTAGAAATGGAAGAAGCAGTCGTCGGTTTCGCAATAAGGGCAAGCACAATGGCAGTATCTCACATATCCGCTTGGAAGACCGCCCATGATAAGAACGATGGGGACGTGATGGCGGAACTAACAGGAGGTTTGGGAGGAGGCTCGCTTGCCCGAGACGGTAGCAAAACGATATTAACCTCCTTCAAGTGAAAAGTATAAGTGTTGGTGCGTCCATTGTGTGTGGTGTGGTGATCATACTGCCACGGGCGACCAAGTAACAGTTGGCATGTGTCCATCGGAATGACTTCACATAAAATATCATCCACATAATGTAGCCCAATCAAAACAGAGAGCAAATCCCGACGGTGCACATCAATTTCTGAACCCTGTTGAAGCCAAGCTAATTTATACGTCTTAGGATGAGGCTCCGACGGAATAGATAATTTATCGATGACCACGGAAGAAACCACATTCTCACAGCTACCGGAATCAATGATAAACTGACAAACACGGCCCCCAATAGTGCAAGTGGAATGAAATAAATCGATGCGATACCAACTATCACTCACCTGCCGGGGAGAGAAGCAGGCACGATGCAACAGGAGAGACTGCCCCACATCACTTTTGACGAGAATGTCGGCACAAGGCTGGTCCAAGCCATCAAGAGGATCACGATCGTCGACAATAAGCGGGCAAGTATTCATCAAGAGCCCGTGGCGGTCAGCACGTGGGCATGCAGAAGAACGATGGCCGACTTTTTCGAAAAAAAAAACAACGAAGCCCTGGCCCCATGGGAGACTGGCGCATGGTCAGAGCAGAAGAGAGCCGCGTGGAGTTAGCGGAGCAACAGTAGAAGAATCTGGAGCAGGGATAGTAGACTGGCCAATGAGTGTTCATGCAGACGGTTTCAACAAAGTAGGTGTGCCGCAAGCAGCCGTAGAGCCAGTAAACGACCAAGACGTATTGTGCCTAAGTTGGGCTTCAAGAGTAAGGGCACGACGGTGACACTCCAAAACAGTGAGAGGATAAAAGAGATTAAGAACGTCGCAAAATTATTGGCGCAGACCACCAATAAAATGAGACACAAGTTGATCCTCAGTTTCGGTGAGCGCAGTATGTGTGAGCAATAAGAAAAAGTCGATAGCATATTCATCCACTGAACGAAAGCCTTGGCGCAAATTTTGCAACTGTTGGTAGAGAGTGCGCTCATAGTTGTAGGGTTAAAACATGTGACAGAGGTGTTTCTGAAGTTTAACCCAAGATTGAATCGGCGCTTTATCTTCACGCGAGCGAGAAAATTTGAGTTGTTGCCACCAAGCAACTGCCCGACCCCGAAATCTCGTGGCGATCAACGCTGCTATGTCGAGACCTCTTTGAACGACAAAATTTCATCCACCGTAGCCAACCAATCTAGCAACTCTTCAGACCATAGCGAGCCATGAAATTCAAAAATATCCACTTTAAAAGCAGATTCCCATCGACGATCATCAGGTCCAGGTGGGGCGGCGGCTTCGTGATGCATGCGCCGGCAACCCTATGGTTGAGCGAACCGATTCTCATCACCATGCTCTGAAGGCCGATCAGAGTCATCCTTGGAGTCTCGCAGGTCAGACACTTCCTGGCGAAGAAGAGTCATCTCTTCGACAAGAGTGGCAAGGAGATCGTTGTTGTTCAAGACACGATGACGGGGAGGCATGGTTGAGCCAAAAAAAAAAATTTGTGCCGCAGAAAAGCTGGCTGTGATACCAACTGATGTAAACTAAAACCCAAAAGAGGCTAGGGTTTGAGAGAAACTCTCGTTTTCTGATATAAAATTACAAAAACTGTCTTCCAAAATAATAAAACCTCCCTATAAACAAAACATTACCTAATTCAAAAACAAAAAGGAAACTGTTACAACCAAATCACAATAAAAATATAAATTTAATGTCATTAGGAAACTAAAATAATGCAATATTAAAGGCTCATATCAATGGGGCCCGTTGCATCAATATTTATGTTGAAGGAATAGCTGACCTTGCACCTCAACTTGGCTCTACATCGCACAACTTATATAAATCTCTCCATGAAGTATCATGTCGTAGGTTGGACAAGTCATATCCCAAAGACCTTAACACGAACTTGTCATGCCAGCAATCCATTCACAAGAGAACTTGTATTTTGTTGAGTAGATTATCACGCTAGGACACGGTTGGACAACTCATATTCCTAAAACGTAATCTAATACAAACTTTTCATGTCAGCAATATATTCACAAGAGAACTTGTATTTTGTTGAATAGAGTCACACGCTAGGGCACCGAACTCCTTAATTCATAACCGTGTTTCTTGTCTATTTGTGTATTACGTAATTTTGTTGAACATTTAAGGATCAATACTGAGACACGATAAAAGGAGCTGGTCCGTGTTTTTATAGATGTCTACGATCACTTCCGAATCATAAAATTATTTTGTTGTAGCATGATCCGGAATCAACAAAAGAATCAAAGTGATTCATTGTTCATCGAATTTGTTGATATTTGTTGAAATTAAGAAGGAACGCATGTATTTGAATTCTAATTGAAATTTATTGATACATCCCTAAATTTAATTGAATTCTAATCGTCCCGATACTTAAATTATATATTTTAATTATACTTGGACTCGTATTCTAAAATTTATCTAAACTTTTGAGCTACAATTTTTTTTTTGTAAATCTAGATAACATGAAAATATTGCAATGAATTTAGATAATTATTTATAAGTAAAATACTTTATAAAAGGATTATTTCAAAATTTACATGTATAACAATAATACTTTTAAAAATTTAATGAATACACAAGAATCAATTATTTTAAAAAGTCATTAAAAATCAAACCATTAAATTTTTGGATTGAATACACTCTTTACCCATACTAAATTAAAGAAAACCACTTTGGGCGAGAATATATTTATCTTCTAACAAATCCCAAGAATCCAATCGAATGCATAAAGATTCAAGAAAAATCACCATTATCTGATATCTCCATGCAAATTCGACAACATCTATCTTCAAAATCCCAATCATCGTGATGTTCAAATTCTCATGTAATCTAATATTTGAAATATTTTTCTTCTGTTGGGTTTGATTTTCTATCAAAATTGTTCGATTATTTTGATTCACTTTATTGAAAATTGTTTAAATTTAAAAATATATTTAAAATATAATATATTTTATTTTAGACAATATTTTAGTAAAACTTTTAAATATAACAATTAAATAAACTAAATTATTCAAAATGATTCTAAATTACTAAATATCATCAAATAAAATATATTCTAAATAAAATACAAGTAAAATTATTGATTTAATGAAATTTCGATTTTTCAATCGGTTTGGTTTTGACATATGTAATTCGAAACCAAACAATACAAATTTGATTTTCGGTTTGGTTCGGTGTTTAATTTCTCGATTTGGATTTACGGTTTTCAGTTTTAACCAAAGTTTGTATTGAAAAAATGAGTTGTGTACTAATTTAGATTCGATAAATAATTCGAACAAGTTGTGTAAGGAACAAATTCTATATCGCGAGTAGAAAGTTATTACTCTATTATCAAATAGGATGAATGAGAAATTAATTAGTTCGATTTTTATCATGTTGAAATAAGATACCTCTCATTTGCATTTAACACACCAATTTTATTTTCTCATTCTTTCTTCTATCTTGTTTAATTCTTCTGCGAATTTTTAAGTTTTTAGAGCTTGAAATTTGAATTACAAGACATGAAATCTGGGTTCAGATTTTCTAAGTTTTTTCCGCTTAAATTCGATTTTTAAAATTAAATTCGAGAGTTTTTTCAAGTTTTAAGCAAAACACTTATATCCAAATTTTTCAAGACATAAAATATTGGATTTTGATTTTTAAGTTGAACGGTTAAAATTCGAATTCATAGTGATTCAAGCATTTCAAAGTTTGTGTGACTTTAAAATTTTTAGTGCTACTATTTTAAAGTCGATATTGAGGATCATATTGCCAATAGGCGTAAGAACCAGGGCGGGGCAATAATGTTTTGTCAAACTCTTGTCTCGACTATATTTTTTTCATAGACATTTTTGTTTACCCGCATATAGTCCATTTATCCCAAGATCAGTATTTTACCCAACAATCTTAAAATGCTATTTGAACCAAAATGGCCTCTACAAGTGCAACGACCCCTATTGTCCATCATGGAGAAAAAAACGAAAAATTCAATGGGTCTGATTTCAAGCGGTGGCAACAAAATATGCTTTTCTACTTGATTACCACCAGCTGAAAGCTTTCTTAAAGAAGATCCGTCTGCTATTGATGAAGGAGAACAAGATCCTCGAAAGAGGGCTGCCCTTGATGCATGAAATCATAGCGATTTTCTATGAAAATTTAGCTTATACATAAATATTATATTATTATATAATAAATATATATATATATATAATATAATATAATATTTATATATAAACCAATTCCCCTTTGTGGTTGATTTCAAATCGATTATAAGACAAGTGCAGAAATTACAATTGTTATTGCATGAAGAAGGTATGCAAATAAGTGAACCATTTCAAGTTGCTTCAATAATTGAAAAACTTTCGCCTTCGTGGATGAATTTCAAAATTTATTTTAAGGCATAAATGAAAAGAAATGAGTCTTGAGTGTCTGATTATTAGACTGCGCATTGAAGAGGACAATCGCAAACAATCTGAACCAAATGTGAAATTATCTATGGATGCAAGGGCTAATTTGGTTAAACCAAATGCTAGCAAAGGGATATAGTATTCTGACAAAAACAATGTCAAAAGGTTCGAATTGAACTATTATAATTGTGATAACCAAATCACATGGCCAAGGACTGTAGACGTCCAAAGAAAGGCAAACGAAATCAAGTTAACATGACTATTGCATATCAATATAGCAACATGTCATGAGACAGACTAGGATACAATTTATTATTGATGAATTATGATGAAAACTTGTTGGATAACCAAGTGAAATGATGTGTCAACTATATAAAGAATGTTATATTATTGTGAAACGTTGTTGTGATACTTGTTGTTTCATTCAAAGTGAATTTTGTAAGCTTTGTACGCTCAAAACTTATATTTACAAGAATTAAAATCTTGAATCAAATTTTATAAGTTTTTGCGCTTAAAATTCATGTTGTGAATGAAACACAAGAGTTCAAGTTTAAATTTGATAAGTCATCACACTTAATCTAAATTTAAAAGCATAAAATTGTTGGGTAAAATATTGATCTTAAGATAAATGGACTATATGCGGATGGACAAAAATGGTTATGGAAAAATAGTTGAGGCAAGATTTTGGATCTTTTTTCTTAAAACGTTATTGCCCCACCCTGATGCTTACGCCTATTAGCAATATAATTCTCAAGATACAACGACCATCGACTTTAAAATAGAAGCACATAAACCTCTTTTCTATTTCTGTATGTTGGGAGAAGTCTAGACTTCTTTTTTTTATTTCTTATTCAACTTGTTGCTCTTTTTTATGATCTCTACGATTTTTAGGAGGCTATCTATCCTTGAAATACCTCTCATTTACGTGATTAGCCATTAAGAGTTTAGCAACAAAGTTACAAACACTTATTATTTATATCATTTAAATACGTGTAACAATACTAGGATATATAAAGATACTTTACAGTTATTTGATTGTAGCAAAAAATACCATCTTTTACCAAGAATCACTCGATTTCAAATTCATGTATCAAATCCATTGTATCTATTCGGCTCAAAATTAGAATACATGATTTGAATCTCTAGTGAATGTCGAGTATATATTTTTTGTTTTAATTTGAAATCCACTTAATTATCTTTAACTCAAGAAGTGTTTTGAAGAGCTTAATTGTAGGGACCTCGAGTGTTATTCTTATTTATAACAAAACAGTTAATATCAATCTGATATAATGAACAAGGATCAATCAAGAACCAAAAAAAAATTTAAAAAAAATTTACCCGAGCATGCCTCGCTCGAGCGAGCGCCCCTCAGGTTCAAGCCACAATATGGCTCGCTCGAGCGAGAGGAACTCTGCCCGAACTTATGAAAATCCTTCTTTTGCAATCAAATTGATGGTTCTTGATATAAATCTGTATAGATACATCCTAACAAATCAAATCAATGCTAGGCTAATTAATAAGGGTCTAACATGCTTGTTGACAAGAAACTCAAAGAAGATCATATGTAAAAAACATGATTTTCAAGTTCATACATCTCAATTTTCATTGACAACAACAAAAGTTCATAACCAATCTCAAGTTATATTTGCAACTAAACTAGTAATACAGGTGATTGACAGCAATCTCTACATCTCAAACCCGAAGTCACCACATCTAACTCGGTCTTGTTCTTTCACGGTTGCCTCTGACTCGTTTCTGCCCCACCTATTGTCATGCACACATACAAAACATAGCAATAATCGGATAACTCCGATGAAAATTTATTCCCAGTATAAAACAACATAATCATGCATATACTCAAGGCAAAACATGTTGTAAACAACAACAAGAATTCATATCAATCTTAATCAATCAATAACAACTCTACTATCAAACTAAGGCAATGCATGAATTCAAAATCGGTTTCTAAACTCGATATCGGTTCTTTTGGGATCCCGAAAAAGAAGAACACAACAAGTCTCCCACCAACACTCCCATTCGAGGTGGTGTTGGGTTCTTATTCCCAAACTTTGGCCCACTATATTTCTTGCAATAGGGATAAGTCAATCACCTAGGCTCCTCAATATAAGTCCAAACATCCTATCTTATCTTGGAAACTCAGCCATCAAAATCTCAATAAAGAGTTGTCTCAATATGAATGCAACAAAGTCTAGTAGCATTATCAAACCAACTATAAGCAAGCTAGATCAAGCAAGCAATAAATTCACTAACAACACAAGCAAATCACAAGTAAGTATGTCCTTTCAAAGGGGCACCCAAGTAAGTCAATCTTGAGTGTTCAATCCCCAACAAAAGGTGTTGTCATATACTTCTTTTTCTTGGTTTCAAAGGCTCTTAAAATATTTCACAATCTGCACAATACACTATCTATCAAAATCTACTCAATCTCTTCTCAATCCTCAAAACTAGAAGTCACAAACCTTGTTCTTTTTTCTATCGGTTTCGAAGTCGAAGTGCTCGAGTTGACGTCCCTTGTTTTAAATCTGAAAACACAACAAACATATCTAGGAACATCATAACTCAACTCACTTCAATCACAGTTCAATCATATAGATTCAAATTTTAGCACATCTTGAATTGGCGGCATAACGATACAAAATCGGTAACCGAAACTCAACTCTATCAAATCTATCAATCATATACATTACATATACACTTCATAAAAGCTGAATATCATCAAAAACCAGCAAAATCAGTAGGCATAGGTTTCGAACAAGCTTCTGAAAATTCATAATAAATTCATACGGTACTCGTTCTTCGATCCGACTTCGATATACAATGCATATAACCTCAAGGACACATAAACATACTCAAATTCTGATTTCCCCAACATCACAATTTCGAAACCAGCTGAAACATAAGAAAACTTACGTTACTTCGAAGCTCTTGCAACAAGGATTGCAAAACTATGTCCGATTTTGAAATCGGATGCCGGATCTTGAGAAATCAAAGTTTGAAGATCAAATTACAAGAAGAAGATGAGGTTCTCGATTGATACTGCTGAGTAATCTGAAAATTTGATGTAATTACATTTACACGTGAATACATATTCCCAAGCCATGTGTAATCCACCAAGGTAAGGAAATTTCATTCTAGCCCCTAGAAATCTTCATATTTATAAATCAGTTCTTGGTCAATCTTTTTAATTCAATTTCAATCCTAAATAATTTAAGAATATTAAAATTTAAATTTAAACTTCAAAAATTATCAAATTAAATATTCTCGATTAAAATTAAATAATCTCGGATCTTACATTAATTTACTTATTTTGAAGTGATATGTTTTGAGATTTTAAAGAAGTGGGTGAATGAAAAGCAAAAGTAATGGTATTTGAAAATAATAAAGTCTGAAGTTTAAACAAGCTAAAGTTCAAGTGTTTAGAGAAAAATCGTTTTCAAGCTTTATTTTTAGTAAAGTGATTATAATATCCTTAACCTACGTAATATTTATATCTTTTAATTATCTAAATTTTGATACTTACACCATCAACAATGTATTTATATGATTAATTACTATTCACCTTGAATATTGTGTATCAAAAAAATTGATTTATCTTTTTATGACATGAATGCTTGAAGATTTTTAAGATTAATAAAAATAAAAAAAGACAGGTGACAAAAATATATATAAATGTAAAAAAAAATACATAAAATGTAGAAATTAAAATTATAAAATATGCAAAATATTTTTTTTAAATATAAATGCTTTTAATAAATTAAAATATGATTGAAATTTTATAAACTGCATTCGAAACTCTTAAAAACAATTGAGGGTAATTATAGAATATGATAAGTTTTTAAGGACTCAATGTCAAATTATAAGTAAAAAAAATCTCAATCTTGTTTATAACTTTTGGTTAAAAATTACATTTGGTATAGATCACAAGCATTCAAAAGTAGAAGTGATTTCTATATATAGCCGTCTCAAACACTCCAATAAAATGATGTTGAGGATTCTTGGAAAGCTTTTTGTGGATGGATCTTTCCCTAATAATGTAATTGGTGAAATTCATTTTGCTTCCGGTTAGAAATGAGACTTATACCTAACTCACTTCAAAAGCTAGCTTAAGAGGGGAGGTTTGTCCAAGCCTATATATTAAACTACCAGGCAATTCATCCAACCAATGTGGGACAAACTAAACACACCAACACACCATTCGCACGTTCAGGAATGAATTAACTGGAACGTGGAGATCAAATTAAATGGGTGGCCCAATTATGGGATGGGTGAGGCCAACTATGGGCCGTCCAACACATAACGATGGAACTCGGACTTTGATACCATGTTAAAAATGAAACTTGGACCTAACTCACCTCAAAAGCTAGCTCAAGAGGAGAAGTTTGTCCAAGCCTATATATTAAACTCCCAGGCAATTCATCCAACCAATATGGGACAAACTAAACACACCAACACTTCCCAACGAGAGAGACTGAGTGCGAACAAAGCCTTGTTGATCGGGCTTCGTAACATCATCTTTTTGGACTTGTTCATGACCGAAAAGGCGAGAGATTAGCTAGCTTGTTCTGGTCATGGTTCATCCGATACCAAGGTTTAAAAACACGAAGGAGAATAATTAGCTAAGACGACGTTTGTGAAGATGAATTAAATCGTTGAAAGCTATTTTCTGTGGTTTTGCACTTATTTTCAAAAAATCATCGTAATCATAACTGAAGCCTTGAACTTTGAAAAATTACTTTGCCGACCCATAATTTATAATCAATTAAATATGGAGCAGCAAGTGGTTTGTTTTATTTTTATTTTTTATATTGCGTTCATTTTCAAATTTATTTTGTCTACATTATAATACATCTAATAAAAAATATAAAAAATATATATAAAGAAGAACACATTTTAAACGAAAATTTAAAATTTTAATGTTCCACTCCAATCATTTAATGGAGCATGGCTAGAGGTATAATTGGGGGGATGGTTCGATGGATGGATGAACCATCGAGTATCATTTGGTTGTATCGAGTACTTAATTTATACGCAAAAATACTAAGAAATTAAACAAAAACAATGTAACAATTATATATATATATATATAGAGTTATTTTATCTGATTTTACTAGATGGAACAATTGCAGGTTTCATTAGATGTATGTTTGCACGAACATCTTATGAAACTTTACTTCAGATTTAACTAATAAAATGTTCAGCAAAATGTTCTCAGCATGTCAAAAAGATAGATATGAGCTTTCTTTAAATTTAAGTCTATATATTACGTGGGTAACAATTTTTAATATTATTTTCTTTGTTAATTTCTAATGTTTCAAAATGTGTCTACTAAGTCGTCGCTTTCATTGTGAATTTATTAATTGAAACCTACCGAAAACCAAAAATGTTTCCTAAACCCAATCTTAAAGAAATCCTTATGCTTAAAAGTCTGAAATGGGTAAAATAAAATTCACTCAAAATTTAGTCGCAAAGAAATCACTTTTGGGTGTGACTAAAGTTAGATCATGATTTCAAATGTATTGAATTTTAATTAGTTAGTTCTGATCACGGTCTCAAGTGCTCATAACAAGATGATATCCTTAATTAGGGTATTGTCCAAACATTATATTTAAAAAAAATAATATCTATCAATATATGTAATTCTACGAGGTTTTCAATAATCTTGTTCAACCACGAATTAGTGTACTATTGTCAATGCGACAAGGATAGCATGAAATTTTTCTTTAAATACTCATTTACAGTTAACGAGTTCTAAAAATATTATCATAGTGCTTGTTTTTTTTTTTCCCTCACATGAGTCCAAATATTGCATAACATAGAAAAAAAAATTAATTATAGCCTCTTTATACGTTGGATTAAAGGTTAGATATTACCTATAGAGTAGCGTGAATAAATACCTTCTAGCTAGGTCATGCATTACTCGCATACTCTTCTCTTGAAATGTTGACCGATAATTGTCGATATTATGATTGAGATTGATGGAATAAATAATATTGCATAAATATAATAAATTTGAGTGTAAATACATTAATTTTTATTTTCAAATCCTAATTCAATATATTTTATCATTCATTCTATCCATTGTGTAATCAAATACTGAAAAACAGACTCAATTTAATTATATTACTTTAAAACGTTAGCATTAATATCTCTTATATTTTATAAAGTGTCAATATATATCTACTGCATATACATTCATAATTATCACTATATTTAACTATATATCCAAGTCCCAAGATACACTACTAACATCACTTGCTAGTGAATTTTCTAATTCATGTTTCTTTTCTTTTCTTTTCTTTTCTTTTCGCTCATCAATCTTGCTTTCATAAAAAGCCACACTTAATTGTTAATATGATTGTGAATTGCTAGCATCACTTACTAATAAAATTACTAATTTGTGTTATATATCTCTTTTTTATTTTCATCAATTAATTTTTTAAGAAAGTTGTACTTCAACATATATAATGGTGCTTAATATGGTCAACCTATATGGTTGACCGTCTTTTTTAACCACTCTTGGCCAAATCGAAGCGTTTTGAGAAATCTTCAAGTTTAAACTAGACTTAATAATCAAATTTTTAATTAAGAACATTGATTTTAGTCCTATAAATTGACATGTTTTAGGTTTTAGTCATATATATAATTAATCTTATCTTTCGAACCAAACGTTATCTCTAAAGTGTGAGTTATGTCTCTTTAGAAAACGAGTCAAGGATTCGTACACATTCCTTCGAGTTAAAAATAAATAAAGTAAATGAGATGTCAATATTGGTTGAACTAATTCTTTATCTATGGGCCTTTAGCACTCATTGTGCTGAAAACGAACCACCTGAGAACCACTCCACTCCACTCCACCAAAGTTTAATTAGATTATTAATTATCACCTAATCAAATTTACTTTAATGTGGGTGACTCACTGAGCAGAAAGGGAGAGGAGAAAATCAACATTTAATTTGTTTTGTTTTGGTTTTCGATCCTATAAATTGACAAAGTTCTGTCACAATTCAATAAATTATACATTTTTTATTTTAATTATTTTCGTTGTAATGCTTACGTAATACGTAATAATATTGCATGTTGAAATGAATTACTCCGGCTTAATAAACGAAAAAGTAAAAAAAAAAATTATCAAAGTTATCAGACTAAGACATAAAATTTAAAGATATAATATTTGTACTATTCACATCCTCTAGCTAGGTTTTATGCATTCGACACTTACATTTTTTATTAATGTAAAAATTATAAAATGTACATGAGAATTAAGTGAGAAGTGATTGTCAAATAGAATGGCAAAAGAGAAAAGACAAACCGAATCACATGTACCGTACGTTTTTCTAAATTTATAGAATTAATCAAATAGAATATGTATATTTAAAAAAAAAAATGCAAAATTAGAAAGGATAGTAATTATAAAAGGATAGTAATTGATTGTTTGAATATATAAAACTTGTGAAATGGGCATACCAACTATATTAATATTTCTTACAAGTTCAAATGATCCAAATTTCTTCATCAAGTGGGTTGGTAGGAATTATTCCTAGTCCATTTGCAAATCAATTTGAACCTTCCAACGAACACATTAAAATTAAAATTCAATAAAATTTTTCCCTTTTTTTCATATTAATATTAACAATAATTAAGTTGTCCGATGGAAATACTATATTATATCCCGTAAACGAATTAAATTTTAATCGACTGAGCCGAATTACTTTTGATGATATGCTATATATATCAATTATTACTACTTTCTCAAAAGAACGATTAATTAATTCGTTTCGATTTATTTATTTTTAGGTTTTGTCAAAATTAAATCACCAAAACCTAAAAGCAGACAAAGTAGAGAGACATATTTTATCTTCTATATATATATATATATATATATATATATATATATATATATAAAATTTATTTATATTTATATATTTGTTTTGTCAAAATCAAATCACCAAAACCTAAAAGAGAGACATATTTTATCTTGTCTATAATCAAATCACCAAAACCTAAAAGAGAGACATATTTTATATTATATATATATATATATATATATATAGAGTTTCTTTTAAGTTTCCACCTATCATGCCCACTACCATACCCACTAATGATGTGACACTATTCTATTAGATGTGATAAAGATGTGGTCCAATAGAATAGTGTCACGTCATTGGTCGGCATGGTAGTGGGCATGATAGGTGGGCACTTGAAAAAAACTTTATATATATATATATATATATTTTTGATCCCCTGCACCCTAGGGTGCAGCGAATCTGTGAGCGACCACTAAAACCCGGTAGTGGGTTTTAGTGATGCAAAAAAAAAAAAACCACTTTTAGTGGTCGCTTACAAATTTCCTGCACCCTAGAGTGCAGAAAATCATTTATGTTGTTTAGGTCTTTTTTTTGGGTTGTATATTTTCATGTGAATTTGAACAACGTGACACGTCACGTTATTATATACTAGTACATCACTTGGGATGTTGGCTATATATAATATCATCATCTCTTACTATGTCTTAATATATATATATATATATATATATATATATATATATATATATATATATATATTATCTTTACTATATTTACTATTTTATTAAGTGTGCGTACTCTTAACTAACCACTTTTGGTGTCATGGTGAATTTTCTTCTTTTTTTTTCCTTTTATACCCCTACACTATCTCTCCAACTCACTCATCCTACATTTTACTTTCAGCATCATTTATTCTTTTTTATCATCACTATTTTCATCAATTTAAAAGTGAATTTCATTCATAGTTAATTTTTTTTAGATTTAAAAGAAAGGATAAAAAAATACTTTTAAATTAAAAAATTATTCAATATACAATACATTATATTTGTAGATAATATTTTACACACGCAATGCGTGTGCTTCGTCGCTAGTATATATTATTAAGTCTAAGCACCCTATACTAACTGATTTTGGTGTCATGGTGAATTTTCACCAATTTATTCCTTTTATACCCCTCATCACTCTCTCTCTCTCTCTCTCTCTCTCTCTCTCTCTCTCTCTCTCTCTCTCTCTCTCTCTCTCTCTCTCTCTCTCTCAACTGGAAGAATTACAATTTTGGTCCTATAATTTGCACATTTTTCATTTTTGATCCTGTTAAAAATAATTTTGTAATTTTAGTCCTGTAACTTGCATCTTTTTTTTATTTTTGGTCCTATTAACATTAATTTGCATTTTTAGTCCTGTAACTTTTATGTTTTTTTCACTTTAAGTCCTGTTAACATTGAATTTAAAATTTTAGTCCTGTAACTTGCATTTTTTTTTATTTTTAGTTCTATTTGCATTGAATTTTCATTTTTTGTCTTGTAACTTCTATATATTTTTTCTTAGTCATATTATCAATGAATTTATATTTTAAATTCCATAAATTTCATACTTTTTTATATTTTTATTTATAATATATTATGATTTACATATTTTAAAGCTTTTAAAATTTAAATGAATTAAATAAAAAAAAATTCAACTAAAATTATTCAAAATAATTTTACGCTAAATATCATCTTATAAAATACATAATATAAATAAAACTATTAATCTAATGTGAATCATATTTTTTTGGGTTTAGTTTTGATATATAATATGAAATCGAACCATATAATTTTTTATTTTAAATTTTATATCCGACCAAAATTTTATTTTCGTTTTGGTATTTTGTTTCTTGAGTTTGGATTTATGGTCATTTTTGTTTTAACCAAATCTTAAGTATTCACGTCATCTATGCTTATCACAAATAATTTTTGGTAGAAATATAAATAAAAAATAAAAAAAATTACAAATTACATGGTATAAAAATAAAATATTCGCCTTTAATATGACTAAAAATAAAAATTAAGTGTTAACAAGACCATTGAATTCCCATTTAATATGATTAAAAATAAAATAAAATTATATGGTTGGATTTCAGATTATATATATAAAAACTGAACCGAAAAAATGATTCATATTAGATTAATAGTTTTATTTATATTATGTATTTTATAAGATGATATTTAGTGTAAAAAAATTTCGAATAATTTTTAGTTGAATTTTTGTTGATTTATTTAAATTTTAAAAGTTTTAAAATATGTAAATCATAATATATTATGAATAAAAATATAAAAAAATATGAAATTTATTGAATTAAAAATATAAATTTATCGATAATATGACTAAAAATAAATATATATGAAAGTTACAAGATAAAAAAATTAAAATTATATGTAAACTGGACTAAAAATGAAAAAGAATTCAAGTTATAGGACTAAAATTGTAAATTCAGTTTTAACAAGACTTAAAATGAAAATTCATGAAAGTTACAGGACTAAAAATGCGAATTTAATGTTAAAAGGACCAAAAATAGAAAAAGAATGCAAGTTACATGACTAAAATTGCAAATTTACTTTTAACAGGACAAAAAATAGAAAATGTGCAACTTACAGGACCAAAAGTGTACTTCCAAATTCTTCCCACTTCTCACTACTTCCAAAAGTGTACTTCCAAATTCTTCCCACTTCTCACTACTTCCAACAACCTCCATCCTCCGAATTTCCTATCCACTATTTACAATATTTATTTTTGAATTTATTTTTATTTCTGTTTTGTATAATTTCTGAATTAAATATATAAATAATTTTAAATATCAAATTTTCGTCATTTTCATGTTTTACACACTCATCACGTGTGCCACGGCGACTAGTTAATATAAAACTTCATACATGAAATTAAAATTTCATTTCTGAAAAAATAAATCTCAAATCTGGCGTGTATATATAATATATATCCTCACATTTAAATAAGTTATCTTTTCCACAAAAAAGAGTCCATTCTCTCCTTTAATACTCACTAAAGTTTCTTTCCACAAAAAATGAGTCAATTCTCTCCAACTAAAGTCACGTACCCGCAAGAAATTGTACGTGTATAAGACGTCACCTCAACAATACTCAGAATACTCACCATATCAAAACTATATATATAGCATGCCTTGACAACAATTCTTGTACCAAAACCTCACACGCCAAATGGGAGGAACTTCAGCAAGATTCTTCCCAACCTTTGATAAAACCATTTCCACTTTCTTCTTTAGACTTCTTCCCGAAATTCTCCGTTTCACGGTGTTATCCATCTGCGTCTTGCGCAAACACTACAAGCACGCGGCCTCGAACTACAAATACACGTTAGCCATCAACAGAAAAAGCTCCGAGTTCTTCTACACGAGACAGACGAAGCCGGATTTAGTCGAATGCCGCATTTGTCTTTCGGAATTCGAAGAAGAGGAAGAGGGCAGGGAAATAGTAGATTGCAAGCATGCATTTCATAAGCATTGCTTGGAGGAATGGCTTAGAGGGTACTGCAAGGCCTCGTGCCCATTATGCAGGGGTTTGGTGGTGCCTGAGGTGGTTTTAGCAGAGTACCAAAGAAGGCAAAATGAGGAAGAAAATAATAGTGGGATTGAAAAGGAATTGGCCCTCATTTTGTTGAATGTTTTGCATAGTGGAACAACTTGTAATGGGTATTTTTAGATATATAATGAACTATTAGTAGTACTTCTAAGCCATCTTTCACGATTAATCAACTATTCAAAGTATTTTTCTAATTGTGTATTCTTGATAATTAGCTCGTGTTTTTAACAACTTTTGGAGATTTATATCTTGGTTGATAAGTTGTTTGGAAATAGTTTTTTAGGTGTGTTACCAAAGAAAATATATTGCAAAAATCACAAAAACTCACGAGTCAGTTTTGTGATATGGATTTTTTATTTAGATTATTCATGAAAAACTAGCATTTTTAAGATGAAAATATCATTTTTTTTATTGTGAATATAAGCATATCATTTGTCTCACAAGAGACATATTCTACAAAAAATTAGGTTTAATTTTACACAAAAGTCTGTGAGACGGTCTCACGGGTTAATTTTATGAGACAAGTCTTCTATTTGAGTTACCCATAACAAATATTATTTCTATACCAAAAAAATATTATTTTTTATTATAAATATAATATATATAATTGAGCCGTCTGTCTCACCGGATACTACTCTTAATTTTATATGGGTCGAGATTTAGATTACTAACCATGCGGGGTTTTATTTCTTGTACAATTTTGAAATTAATTTGTGAATATATTGCTTTGAGAATGTTCAGGAGGAATTTTGAGATAAATCGTGATGTCCCAAATTCAACGACTGTATTTGTTTTATTCATAAACCATAAAAAAATAATACATGTTAACCATAAGCCATTTTGAGACACCAATAGTTAATTTTGGTTTATCAGGGTGGAAACTGCATGGATCGTTTTCTACTTTTTGTTGGGTATATGCGTGTGAATCTTCCAGGATGGATTAAATTTAAAATTAATAGCTATTTTTTTTTGGAGTGAATTGTGAATAAATCAGAGGAACCCAAACTTTTCTTACTCCCAACTCCCTCCCTTTAAGATTCTTTCTTTGCACTCCCTAGGACCACCAAACTTGATTATTTTAATAATTAATTCTTGTACTCAATATGGGTTATTTTGGGGAGAATTACAATTTTGGTCTTATAATTTGCATATTTTTCATTTTTGGTCCTGTTAAAAATAATTTTGTAATTTTAGTCCTGTAAATTGCATTTTTTTTTTCATTTTTGGTCCTATTAACATTAATTCGCATTTTTAGTCTTGTAACTTTCATTAATTTTTCACTTTAAGTCCTATTAACATTGAATTTACAATTTTAGTCCTGTAACTTGCATTTTTTTCATTTTTAGTCCTTTTTGCATTGAATTTTCACTTTTTTGTCTTGTAACTTCTATATATTTTTTCTTAGTCATATTATCGATAAATTTATATTTTTAATTCCTTAAATTTCATAATTTTTTATATTTTTATTTATAATATATTATGGTTTACATATTTTAAAGATTTTAAAATTTAAATGAATTAAATAACAAAAATTCA
Source organism: Henckelia pumila (assembly GCF_033568475.1). Taxonomy (NCBI): domain Eukaryota; kingdom Viridiplantae; phylum Streptophyta; class Magnoliopsida; order Lamiales; family Gesneriaceae; genus Henckelia; species Henckelia pumila. The sequence goes on along the minus strand of NC_133120.1, from coordinate 73,929,795 downwards.
ACTAAAATTATTCAAAACAATTTTACACTAAATATCATCTTATAAAATACATAATATAAATAAACGTATTAATATAATGTGAATCATCTTTTTTTGGGTTTAGTTTTGATATATAATATGAAATCAAAATTTTTTAATTTAAATTTTATATCCGACCAAAATTTGATTTTCGTTTTGTATTTTGTTTTTTGAGTTTGGATTTATGGTCCTTTTTGTTTTAACCAAAGCTTAAGTACTCACGTAATCTATGCTTGTTGTCACAAACAATTTTTGATAAAAATATAAATAAAAAATGAAAAAAATTACAAATTACATGGTATAAAAAAAATTCGCCTTTAATATGACTAAAAATAAAAATTAAGTGTTAACAAGACCATTGAATTTCCCTTTAATATGATTAAAAATAAAATAAAATTATATGGTTCGATTTCATATTATATACATAAAAACTAAACCGAAAAAATGATTCATATTAAATTAATATTTTTATTTATATTTTGTATTTTATAAGATGATATTTAGTGTAAAAAACTTTCGAATAATTTTTAGTTCAATTTTTTTTTATTCATTTAAATTTTAAAAGTTTTAAAATATGTAAATCATAATATATTATGAATAAAAATATAAAAAATATAAATTTATTGAATTAAAAATATAAATTAATCGATAATATAACTAAAAATAAAAATATATGGAAGTTAAAAGATAAAAAAAATGAAAATTATATGTAAACTGGACTAAAAATGAAAAAGAATGCAAGTTACAGGACTAAAATTATAAATTCGGTGTTAACAAGAATTAAAATGAAAATTCATGAAAGTTACATGATTAAAAATGTGAATTCAATGTTAATAGGACCAAAAATAAAAAAATAATGCAAGTTACAGGACTAAAATTGCAAATTTACTTTTAACAGGACCAAAAATAAAAAATGTACAAATTAGAGGACCAAAAGTATACTTTTTCCGTTATTTTGTGCTAAGATCTGAAGGTTTTATACTTAGATCTAAGGATCTTTGTGCTTATATCTCATGTTTTAATGCTTAATTTCGGTACAAAGAATTATGTGTAAAATGTGTAAAAATGGTATCAGAGATTTAGGTTAATTATTTAGACTTTATATTATTCGTTAATTCATACTTTTCTTTGTTGAGGAGAAGATTTTTTTACAAAAGATGACTTCAAACTTAGGTTTGAATCAAGAGGATTTTATTAATATGAAATCCTATAAACAGTTAATCTATTCACAATAGATTACTTACAATAGGTTGTGATTAATGCTCTCAATTTTGAAGGGATAAAGAAAGATGATTTCTAACTCTCAATTTTTAGAGATTACCCCAGATTCTTCTAAACTCTCCGGAGATCTTAGAGAAATTCAAAAGACGGTACAATATTACAGCAATCAGCTGTATGAAATACCTCGGCAAATTGAAGAAATCCTTAAGAAACAAGAAGAAATTCTTGGAACTCTAAAGGATCTTCAAAATAAAATCATAAATCTATAACACACTTCTAGTTCTAGAAAAGGAAATACAGGAGGAAGGTTACCACTTTTGTTTGGTACCGAACCTTTGTTACATCAGAAAGGTAAAACCAAAATGGTTCAAAAACCTTTAACTGATGATGAAATGATGATTAATCTTATAAAAGAAGTATCAGAGAAAAACACTATCTGATGACTACCTTAGAAAGATTAAATCTCAAGGATCTACAAGATCTTACGGATTCTTTTGCGAATCTCAAAGTAGTAGATTTAAAAATGAATTTCCCTGAGGGTGAACAACCCATAGAGAATCCTCCAAGATATGTGGTTAAAACAGAAGAACCACATAGTGAGTTCCATGTTGGAGAAAATTCACGTCAAGCAGGAACCAGATCAAGAAGGAGTAAGATACCACTACATCAAACTCCTTATGGAAAAACTGTTTTAGACCCGATACATCCTTATGGGGTTATGTTAAACCTTGATGTTCTGAACTTCAAAAACAGAGAAGATCTCATAGATGATTGGACATCAGCTATGAGAATAACAACAGGAACATTAGATCTCAATAAAGAAGGATTCATTAAACTTCTAGAAATGAGTCTAATGGGATCTGTCAAGATCGCTTGGGAGATGACTATGCCAGAAACTAAGGAATCAATCTTAGCAGGAGAATCCCTCAGCGAGATTGGAGGAAGAATGACCACCCTATTTAAAGCACAATTCATAGGACTATTTCAATAATCAAGATATAAAGAAAAAGAGAAGATATACTCAAGCTTTATATAGCCTCGAGTTAGATGATATCTGTTTAGTTGATGAATACATTATGTTATTCACTAAATACAGATGAAATTCGAAAGTCGAGAAAAATGTAGCTATTCAGCTATTTTTCGCAAAAATGGCAAGTCCCTGCAGAGAAATGCTGATTAAAGAATACGTTCCAGGTAATCTTGATACATTGGCAAGACACGCCTCCTTTTTTTAAAGAAAAATTGGCAGAATGGTGACATATGGCAGCATTACAGAAGAACTACAAGAAAATAAGGGGTATAGATAAACGTACACCTTTATGTTGTAAAGAAAATGATCTTCCAACGATCATTGGAAACATATCACAGGGATTTAAAAGGAAGAAATTCAGAAATAAACTCTATAATAAAAGAATGAAAAGTTCTTGGAAACCAAGAATATTTTGGTCCAAACAAATGACCAGATCCCATAGATCGGGTAGAAGAAGTGGACCTACAATAACATCCCCAGCAACAGGCTCATCACAAAGCAGGGGAAGAACACCATCAAGAAGAACTTTCAGAAGAACTCATACAAGAGCAAGTGAAAGTTTCAAGCATTGCAACTGCTGGACATGTGGAGCAAGAGGACATATATCTACAAATTGTCCAGAAAACGAGAAAAAAAGAGTTAAAATCTTTGAAGCAACACCAGATATGGATGATGCGCTCTTCTTTCAAGATCTAGTCCAAGTATATCAATTTGAAGATATCCCCTCAGATGAAAGCATATACGAAGAAGAGATATTGTTTAGTCAAGAAGTTTCTGAGGATGAATCAGAATCAGAGTAAAGAGGAAGTGTTTCGGCATGAAACACATGAAAGTTTGGCTGGGTTCTTTAGCCAAACCACGATATCTCATAATATGGTCCAAAGGATTATGAGAGAAAATCCAACATTACAGAAGTACCAAGGATTTTCGGCAGGACAAGTTGAAAGAGTTTTAGGAAACCTAGGGCTAAGATAAAGAAGACATAATTTGATTTATAAGGTATCCAGAAGGGAAATGGCAATCCCTATGAAATTAACCAGTAATCAAATTGAGATGCAATTAATTCCCTTTGAAGAAATTCGAGAGAAATTACATAAATTAAAAGCAGAAGTAGCAAAGACAATGTCTTGGATTCATATTGGAGCAATCCAGATTATGATCAAAGCTACTTTTAAAGAGGGAATAGATTCACCCATAGATATCGTGGTATGCGATAAAAGAATGGGGAATATACAAGATGTGGTTCTAGGAACTATCTCGAAAAATTTGTGTACAGAAAAAATTGTGGGAGTTATTTATCCAAGAATAGCCTACAATTTAGCTGATAGAGATTTTAGTCGAGCCTTGACGTTGCATCAAAACTTCAAGGAAAAAAGATTAATGAAGGAAGGTAATATGCCATATTCTATTACGTATCAAATTTCATATGTTTTTTTCTAATACTCACCATTCTGAATTATTTATTAGAAATGAGTTCATTGAAATTCCAGAGATCTTTGGGAAAGTTTCTCAAGCAATATACCCGGAAATGATCGAGTTTCCTTTAATTCAAGAAACAGTCATTCAAATTCAAGACAGACCGGTTCTATACAGAGACCTTAAAATAGAACCCCGAAGGTTATCTTTCCAAGGAGACCGAATGACAAGTAGGAGATGAGACAAATCTCCTATTCAAGAAATTCCACCAGAAGAAAAGGAGTTTTCTATAATAGAAAAACTTAGATCTCCAGAAGGATGGAAAGAAGTGAAAATAGTATTCGAAATTACAAGTCAACGGAACCAGTTTTCTTATAACTCGATTTACTATTTGGAACAACAGGAAAAATGAACTTACTAAGGAGTGATAAATATTGGAGAATTGGAAGTTCAAATCTGTGGAATTCCAGGAAAAAAAGTGGATCAGCTTATTCTTGGCCTAGAGTTTCTGGAGGACCATAAAACATGAAAACGCCTTGAAAAAGGAATAGAGTTCATGGCAAAAAAAAAATACTTGGAGGATTCAATAAAAATTCTACGAGATGAAAAACCAAGAGAATTGGATAAGGGACAAACCCTTAATCAGATTCAAAAACTCTGTTTACAAACAGAGGAAGAAGCAACTGTTGAAATTAGTAAGTCATGAACATGATTTACTAGAACGCATTTAAGAAGTAGAAATGAGTAATCATACTCTACCTTCTGAGGCCTTAGGAAAACTAAAGGTGAATAGTTTTAATCGGATTACTGAGTTACAACACAGTCTGTTAAAAATGGCGGGGCCATTTAGTAATCCCTTTAAAAAATGACAACAAGTCATTTCTTCATATACATTTCGATAGGGATGTTGTATGAACAATATAAGGCTGAATACTTTGCAGCTTATATTGACTCGGGAGCAGGAATTTGTACAACAAAAAGAGGAGTCTTCCCTGAAGAATGTGAAAAAAAAATTGCCAAAAATTGCTGGACGAGATTTCTCTCAAATAATTTTAATTCTTTGCAAAGGAATAAAACAAGCAGAGATCCTTATGGGAGGAGCATGTCAAACACCTTGGTACAAGGTAAAGACACCACCAATCTATTTCCATGATACATGAGCTGATATCCTGTTAGAAAATAATTTCTTACAAATGTTTAAGAAATACACACAAGACAATGAGTCAAGAAGACTTATGTTAACTACAATTTGTGATTATAAAATTACCGTTCAAAGACTCAAGGTTGCTTTTTATCGACAATTTCCGATAATATTTCGCAGTCAGCGTGGTGATAAAGGACAACTTTTTCACCCAAAAATGAAAGATCCAAGAAGGTTTGGAGAAACCATGTTGAAAATAATAACAGAACAAGAACTCCAAATAGAGGATATGAAGCTTCTCAAGGTAACTCTAAATCACAGAGATATAGAGTTAGAAAATAAGGTATCCCTTGAAGATGTCAAAAAGAGGCTCAAAGAAAGTTACAACGAGCATCCTTTGGCATGGTGGGATAGAAATCAACTCAAATCCAGTCTTACTATAAAGTAAGGCAAAGAGTATGAATTCTTCAGATATAAGTCTATCCCGATTAACATAACAAATCAAAGGGATATGAGAATGATTATCAAGAAACATTTGAACCTTGGTCTAATCAAAAAAGGAGTTTCACCATATAGCAGCCTAGGTTTTCTGGTCAGAAATCATGGTGACATAAAAAGAGGGAAACCCAGGTTAGTTATTAACTACCAAGGTATTAATAAAATCCTGGAGTTTGATGGGTACTTCATACCGAGTAGAGAATACCTAATTAGCTGTGTACGAAATGCTAGAGTGTTCTCAAAATTTGATTGTAAGTCTGGATTTTACCAAATTCGAATGGAAGAAGACAGTAAGAAATTCACAGCCTTCTCTACTCCACAAGGACACTATATTTGGAAAGTTATGCCTATGGGATTGGCTAATGCACCCTAGATATTTTAAAGAAAGATGGATAACCTTTTTAAGATTATTTCAACTTTATGTTTGTTTATATTGATGATATTCTTATAGTATCAAAAAACATAGACGAACACGTTAAACACTTAAAGATTTTCTCAAAAATTTGTAAACAAGAGGGACTGGTCTTTTCTGAAAAGAAAGAAGTCATAACAACAAGGAAAATTGAATTCATTGGTATTGAAATTGATGAAACTGGAATAATTCTACAACCCCATATTGTTAAAAAGGTAAAGAATTTTTCAGATAAACTCAAAGACGTAAAACAACTCCAGAGTTTTCTTGGAGTAGTTAATTTTGCAGGGATGTTCATTAACAACCTAGCAATGTACAGAAAGGTGTTCAGTCCTTTGTTAAAAAAGGATGCTAGGTTTATATGAACCGATGACCATACTAAAGGGGTAAACCAATTAAAGGAGATATGTAAGAATCTTCCAAAAATGGCTATACCCGTAGATGAAGATGATCTGGTATTATTTACGGATGCCAGTGACGATTGGTGGGCAGCAGTCCTTACCAAGATCACTTCAGATGTAGAAATACCATGCAGATACTGTAGCGGTCTTTTTTCAAAATCAGAGGCCATCAGATGACATATCAACGAAAAGGAATTTTATGCAGTTAAAAGGGCTTTCGAAAAATGGCCATTATTTTTACTTGCTAAAAAATTCACGCTGAAGGTTGATAACACCCAGGTAAAAGCTTTCCTAAAAAGAAGATTGAATCTAAACCTGAGAAAGCTAGGTTATTAAGATGACAAGCATTATGTCAAAATTATATTTTTGATATTGTTGTTATTAAATCTCATGAAAATATTCTTGCAGGTGATGTAGATTTCATCATGAAAATGCAGAGGCATCTCAGGGAACACCTTGGGTTGCTTCAAATCGAGTTCAACCAGTTAGCCATTAATGCTGAAATGGCCGGTATGTTACAACAAGCTGATCGGATCAAAGTATCTAATCGAATTACATGATGCATGCAAGCTCAAACACAACTATGGGCTGCTATTCAAGGACCAATCGTGAAGGATATAGAGAAACCATTGGTTTCTCATAAACAAGATATACTAAAACCATTGGTTTTACAAAAACAAGAAATACAACCACCGGTTGTGAAACAAGATGTTGAGGAATCTAAAACTCAAGAAACAAGTGCTAATCTATCATCAGTCTTTGATGATCTAGATGAAACAACAATTGATGAAGATAACTCATCAAGTCAACCCTCCGCCTCTGGGGTAAAAAAGGAAGAGATCAATCTTAGGCCCAACACAGACAAGGGCAAATATAAGATCGATACTAACCCAGCTATTATTTTTCCATTTCAGGTTTATCAACAGAGGTGGAATAAATTAAGTACAAGAAGTGAAATTAACTCTAACACTTGCAGGGTTGATGTTGCAGGGATATATCCAAGAGTTTGGCTAAAAAACAATGTCAATCCTAAGGATGTAAAGCTCTGGTATGAATTTGGGGCTTTGGTCTCAGTTTATACAACGTCACCAAGCTTCCCGGAGATATCACAGTTACCGAAATGGATTCAGGAAGCAGTCCAAGAAACATGGGCAAATAACGACCATTTGTCCAGAGGAGATGTGCTTGAATTATATTTCTTTTGTGCAGCTCCAGAACCAACAGGGAAAGGATCACACGAGCACTTTCATTTCATCAAGCTAAGGAGACCTGACATGAATAATCAAAGATTCATCAAGGATCCAATATCTGAAGAAATACCATTAGTATCCACTTTTTGAGAAAATGAAATTTTAACCAAAAGGGCATGGGGTATTTGGGTTTGTCTCACCGAGATGGACAAAGTCAAGTTTTCGTCCAAATTTTATCAAAATTCTGTGAACGGATCATTCCTGTTAAACACGATGACAGAAAAAACTACGGCTTTTGCGGAAGAACTCTTCGAAAAGAAGAGAAACTTTTTGTGGAACAACAAGCTGCCGGGGTGTAAAGAGACTCGATGAAAATTTTGTAACATGACTCATATCGGAAGATGGTCAAAGAACACCTGCCCAGATTGTCCAAACCAGAAGGAGCCAGAATTCGGAAAAAACTTCAGACCCCGAACGGATCGAAAAGATTTTTCCGAGACAAGCAAAGGTGGACAGGGACCACCAAAGATGCGTTTTCCAAGAAAATCACTGCAAAAGCATAAGATGTCCCGACAACAATAAAGAAGGCATGTGAGGAGGATAGAGCCAAAAGAAAAAAGATGACATGTGACTCCTCCACCAAACGATGCCATAAATAATGGCATAACAGGACAAGGTGGATAACGGGTGACTCATCCACTAGCTAAAGATGCCATTAATAATGACATAGAAGGACAAGACAAAATAGCTGTAAGATTCCCTGAAGTTTTTCGGTGAAACGAGTGGAACCTCAGCTATAAATACAAGCGTTCAAGGAAGCTGAAGATATCGATCATTCCCTTCAGTTTTCTTACAAATAAATTGTTGTAATATTTCTCTCTCTATTGTATTAAATTTTCCTTTTATGTATTTCAAGAACAAGACTACTATGAGTAGCTAAATAAGTCGTCTTCTCCTTTTCAAAGGAGTTGATTTATGTAATAATATTATGTTTGAATAAATTTTCTAAAGTCTCTTGTTCTTTCATGCTCATATTTTATAATTAAATTTATATATCATACGCCTTAAGGTAGAAAATGAATTAAGACTGTGCTGGGTGTCGTTGAAGGAGCTTGTGCAGAAACCATCTGTTGCGATTGCGTGGTTGGAGTGTGAGGAGCACTTCGTAAAACTCGGCAGGTATGACACGACGACATTATGGTCAAAGTGGTATTTAAATTTGATTCACTTTACGGAAGCATGTTGGACCCTAATCTAAAGTATATCGGCTGGAAACCTTACGCAACCAATAGTTCTTCATAACATGAACTAGTTCGATAAGTAAAACAATACCAAGTACAAAAGATTAGTTAAATAATTTTTAAATCAAAATTGGGACCACCAGAGATTGCAAACTAATAAATTTGAATGTAGGGAGTTAGGAGAAATTTATGTTTAGGTTTAGGGATTTTAAAATAATTACTCCTTTTTTTGAAAGAAAATTAATAGCTAATTTTAAAATCATGTAAAATTGTCCGCATATCTATTATACTACTCCATCCGTTCCAATTATATTGTCTACGTTTTTTTTGTCCATACCATATTTAGTAATATTTTTTTACACTTATTTACTAATATACCCCTATTAACTACACCTTGAAAATTGTGCAATCATTTTTTATTACATTAAATAGGGATAAAATAAGAAGTCTATATAAAATTTACTTTTCCAATAATTTTTTCTTAATCTGTGTAAAAAATAAAATATGATAATATATATGGGACAAATGGAGTATTTACCAATTCGATTTTACAAAAAAGTATCATTTTCATTTGAAAAATGACCTTGGTCAAGTAAATTTTTTGATTTATAACCTTTTTTGAATTTTTTTTTTTGTAAAATGACCTTCAAATACAAAAGAAATAGAAAGTCTAAACAAAAATTAAAAAAAATTGAAAAGATTATATTTCAAAATCATGGTCAAATAAAGGTTATTTACTTAAATAATTCCTTTTGGAACCACCAAAATACAAAATTTTCATTATAACGAAAATACCAAAAAAATATTTAGTAAATTTGTTCAACTACAATATTTGATCGATTTTCAAATTACTAAATTATTTCTTTACCCTCGTCTATATTTTGATTTCATAAAAAATATAACCAAAAAAAAAAGAAATATAACATCACAAAAATTCTTATGATCACTTATCAATTTTATAAGAAGAATTTCCAATATAACCCAACCTATGAGGAATTGCAATTTTTATGCCAAAAGTGCAACTTCTCATGATAAATATAAATCGAGTCAAACTATCACACAAATATAAATTCATAACATCGTCTTATAAGATATATACTAATATAAGATCTACTTCCAATTTTTTTAAAAATATTTAAATATTTTTTTTATCATCATCTATTTTATCGAATTCATAGTAAAAATGTAGATTTATCTTCATTATGATCAATAATTTTAAAATACCAACTTTATTTTTGTTTTAAAAAAAAATTCTATTCAGCCACCACTGAAACCGCCGCTCCCATTTTCTCCGACCACATCGCCCACGGCCAAGCTACCACCGCCTCAATCTGTATATATCCAAGTGTGCACTGTAATGGCCGCTTCTTCTTCTTTTCCTCTTAAGATACCCCTTTCACCGCGACCTCCCGCTATTGCTTTCAAAAATTTCTGCCCGTGTCTTTACAGAACTTCAATTCTGAGATTGTCTTCTCCCATTTTGGCTTCTAAAGCCACAGGTATGTTCGAGTTCAGTCGGTTGGTTTACAATTTTTTTCCCTTTTTTCTTTGTAATTACTGGGATATCTTCTGTGTTTATTATATTTGATATTCCGTTGCTGTGATAACACCGCTTATGATATGCAAATTTTGTATTTTGTATAATTCTTTACAGTACAGCTGAAATAGCGGGGACAAGAGTCTACACGTTGTTTATCTTTTGAGAACTTAGTTTTGCTTCTTTTTATCTCTGTGCCAACGTTTTCGATTTGTTATCGAATGAGCTATAATTTTAACTTGGGGATGTGAAAATACATACTTTCTTCGTTGGGCCAGAGTTTCGGAACTTCGTTCCTGTGTCGATTGTAAAACACAAGGCTATAAATGGGATTCTTGTATGGAATACCATTACTTGTGTCGCGAGATGAATTGAAAGTCCTTAGAAATGGAATTTCTGTTGCAATAGATAAATGAAAGATTGTGATTTGTGAGATTGTTTGTTCTGTATTGCCATCAAGTTGAATTAGTGTTGGGGCACAGTAATAGCTCCTCATGCACCCTGTAGTCATTAGGGTTGGATCTTGGGCTGCCATAAGATTTAAAGATTTGAATTGCACCGATACTTGTCGATATTATGATTAAGATTAGAGTCAAGGTGTTCCATGCCCAATTTACAGTGAGTTGCAAATTAGTGAGAATAAAATTTTATGTCCACCTTGTATGGCGGCACAAACAACCAAGCAATTAGCGTACCGATTGGCTATCACACAGATTAAATAAGTTGTGCCTACCGCATACAGTTTCTGGACTATTGAGACAATGTTTTGCTGTGGTTTTCTTATTATGACATCGATATATTTGTGTGTTAAATTGGATCCTTGAAATGTTCTACCCACCTATTCCTTCTTCTCATCCATGTTGAAAATTTCAGTTACCTAAAGTTGATGTTGCTGTAGTCGTCTATTTTTCTCTTTTTTACTCGTGGTACTTACAACAACTGCTTATTGAGGTACTTTTGCCTGATATTTTTAAGTATTGATTCCTATTTTGTATGATTTACTATACTTTTGCTAATTTATTGTGATTTAATTATCTATTATTTGAAAATTTACAAAATCACTGGATATAAATGCAGGTCTCCTCCCATCACCTGGGACCATCGGGCGGCACACTTCTTCTTTCCCAGCTGGTGTTGGTGATACAAATGCTGTGACAATTGAATCTGCCGAAGAAGATATCCTAGTTAATAGAGTACCCAATCCTAAAACTAAGGATGATGTCGTGGAGGAAAACAATGAAGAATTGATCAGTATGAATGTTGCTAGTGAAGGATTGGGTGAACATAAAATGGTGCGCATTTGTGATAAACTAATTGGAGTTTTTATGGTTGACAAGCCAACTCCTACTGATTGGAGAAGATTGCTAATTTTTAGCAAAGAATGGAGCAATATAAGACCTTACTTCTATAAGCAATGTCAGGATCAAGCTGATAGAGAAAATAATCCTGAAATGAAGCACAAGCTGCTGCGTCTTGCAAGAAAGTTGAGAGAGGTATTGAACTCTTTTTTCCTTTCTATTCTAGAGCGAGTTGATGACTAGTACTAGTTCCATGAACACTGTTTAGTGAATATTGCACACCTCTAGTGGTTGCTGACGATAGGGTGCGTATGTGTGCATTCAGCAATATAGTCTGACCAATTTAGCTTCTTATAATTGCTTAGGATATGTTACGAATCCTTCTTCATTACCAGTGTTGACCAATATTCCAATCCTTCCTTGGCTAAAAATAATCACGAAGACCCTTTACTCATGTTTTAATAAATCAAATCATTAAGATTTCACATGCATGTATTTGCAATCAGGAAGACTATGATTTATGCTTTTGCTATTTTTCATTCTTTTCATGAAAATTTTTGTTTCTGTAGATTAACTTCCGATCATGTTTTCAGATTGATGAAGATGTCACCAGGCATAACGAGCTTCTTGATGAAATCAGAAAGTCGTCATCTGATGTTGGTGACATTGTAGCCAGGCGTCGGAAAGACTTCACAAAAGAATTTTTTCTTCATATACATACTGTGTCAGAATCATTTTACGATAATCCGGCAGAACGAGAGGGTGAGACCATGTTGCTGTGAATACTCTCCTGTTTTAATTATATGGCATCAATATGACACTGAATTTCTGTAATGGAACCTATCAAAATAAATATCAATAACAAGATTGAGGGAGCACGTCCAGTATTTATGATATATCCTTTTTGAATATCTTTGACCTCGAATGGCTATAATTATAAGAAATTGGTTTCAATAAGTATATCATGGAGTGCAGAAATTGACAATTGCTTCATATATCAGAACCCAGTAATTAATTTATTTTATTCTCTCTTTTGATCTCGCTTAGGTTTTGGTTAAAAGATTTCATGGCTTTTATTTACCAGGATGAGGGTGGGGTTGTGTTCTCATAGAAAAAATTTAGTTCATAAATCAATACTCGAGATATATATGAAAGCTGCGATCTATTAGCTGGTGGTTTTGTAGCCAAATATCTTCATCAGATTTTGCCTTTTCAGTATTGTGATATGATTTGAATCTTTCTTCAGCCACAAGGTTTGTTGATTGCGCCAAAATTAATGAAAGCTGATAGGTATCGTTTAGTATCCCATGGCATGTGCATATTTTTCGCAGAATATATCTCTTGAACCGTGTTTTATTTTTTTTCTTACTTATATTTTATCTTTCATAGATCACGTAATTAGATTTTTCATTTTTCTTTCTGGGTGTCTAGCTATAGTGAAGATTGCTGATACGTGCTTAGCTGCTGTGCAAGCTTATGACACGGCAACTGAAAGTTTAGAAGCATTGGCTGCTGCAGAAACGAAATTTGAGGATATAATTAATTCTCCAACTTTAGATGCTGCTTGCCGGAAGATAGATAATTTGGCTGAGAAAAATCAACTTGATTCTACATTGGTTCTTATGATTACAAAAGCTTGGTCGGCTGCCAAAGAGTCGAACATGATGAAAGATGAGGTACAAGCATTTTTCACCTCACAGATGCCTCATCCCTTTTCCCTTAATTTTGAGGTTGAATTATGAGCGTAAATAGTTTTAGAGAAAAACCATTAAAAGTTGGGTCTCAAACCCCTAGCAAATGTTCTTTTCTTTCCGGTAATGAGTTAAATAAGGGGGCTTAAAATTTTTTTATCTGATTTAAATATGTAGCCACGGTGGTGAACTTTATTGGTGGATTTATTTTACTTCAGGCCTTCAGCTATTCTCTGGAGGAATATACAAGTATTTGGCGTTACTGTCTGTTTGTACATATTATATGTATTTTCTTCCTCCATTCTCAGGCGAAAGATGTATTGTATCATTTATATAAAACAGCAAGAGGCAATCTTCAAAGGCTTATGCCGAAGGAAATAAGGATACTGAAGTATCTGCTTACCATTGAAAACCCAGAGGAGCGCATGAGTGCTTTAAAAGATGCTTTTACCCCCGGAGAGGAACTTGAGGGGAATGACGTGGACTCCCTTTACACGTATGTATTCTCAACCATTTTACTTAATTTTTAAGCCCAATGGCAGGAAGCAAACAACCTGAATTACTACTACCTGAACATTGCAAGATTTAAGATCAATTGCTTTGTCAAGTCCTTTACTTCTGCTTCATGTTGCTAACAGGACTCCAGAGCAACTTCACACCTGGATAAGATCTGTGGTGGATGCATATCATTTCAGCAGAGAAGGCACTCTTATTAGGGAAGCTAAGGATTTGATGAACCCGAAGATTGTACAAAAGATGGAAGAGTTGACGAAGACTGTCCAAGATAATTTCATGTGAGTTCCATTTACCTGAGCTGAAGTTTCTCGTAGAATCCTGGATCACCAAATATGCTTCATGAACTCGTGGGATTAAACGTCGAGCCATTACGTCTTTTATCATGAAGAGTTCACTGGATGTACGGTTGTTTTTTGGAATCTTGATACGATGTTGAACCAGGACACATGATATCTTCAATACTCTATGGCACCGTTTGGTTGTACGTATTATTAATCTATGTATAACTTATCTCATCCAATCTCGCGTTTTTCTCTTCTTATCATTTATCCATTTATTAATTAGTAATTTACATCAATCAAATCATTAATAATTTATCTTACATCAATCAAATCATTTTAAATTATTATATTACCTCTTATAAATATTATTATTCATATTTTATTTCTTGCTAAAAAAACAAAATGATAATTTTGTTTTTTAAATAAAATTTAATCAATCAAATAAATTATAATCTATTAATCAAATCAAATATTATAACAAGTACAATGCGACTCTGAGTTCACTACATATGTATTTTCTCTGTTCCTCTGCCTTCTCAAGCGTAGCTCCCAACACTGATTTCATTTTCAGTTTCATCAGTAAGATAAAAATCATAAAGATCGTAATATCTTCGCAGAATAGTTATTATTATGCTATTTATTGTATTTTACTTATTATTCTAGTGTGATTTTAATATACGTTCATATAAATACATTCACATATAATATACACCTAAATATTTATGTATCACAAGCAATTTATTAGTTTATTTTAATTAGAATTATCTGCGCAAATGAATTTAATTCATCCAAAATTTAACCATTACTATTCTATGTATAATCGTACAAATAATTTTTTTGATATTTTAAATTATATGGACGAATATTGACGAGTACAACCGTTAAATTTGTGCGATGAGTTGTGCATAATATAATAAATTGACAAACAGATAAAAGAATGATAAATAATTTCAATTATTGTAAAACTCGACCGAAAATAGGATAAAATAAGAATGTTATATTTGCTTTCTCAAGACATTTTATAAAATTGTGTAATGTATATGTTTAATGTTATATGGTTTTTTTTTTTAAAAAATATTTCATAAGACTATGTATGTTCAATGAAATGCTTTTTTTTCCTGGGAACTAAAAGCGAAAAATTGTATTTTCAAAAAAGAAAAAAATTTTGGTGGCTTCAAAAAAAATAAATAAATAAAAACAACTTTTTTTGTTTAAAAACTTTAAAATTACATAATTTTTTCTTTTTGAAGCTTAAAATTATATAATTCTGTAGTCTCTTTGGTACCTTATATCAGTATATGCATGATGTATATATGTGTATGTGAACTTGTGCATTTAGGTCTGGCAAGTGACGAAGATTAGCTTCGCTTACCTTCAACCTTACGTAACCTTCAGATGATGAAGGCGACGAGGAAATCGAGTTGCTGTGCTCTCTGCGAGAACCCCAATCTCGCTTCTATTTGCCCTATTTGCGTTAATTACCGGTAAAAACAAAAAAAAATTGTTGTTTCATTTGTGGTGTTACGTTTAGTTTTTGTTCCCGGATTCGATTGGTTTTCGGTGCGATTATGTACAGATTGAATGAGTATAATTGTCATCTGAGATTGTTGAAGAGCAAGAGGGACGCTCTGTATACGAAATTGACTCAAGTTCTCGTGGCCAAGGTATTTTTTTGACCCTTACTGGGTGGGCATGCACGAAATAGTTTTGACTGAGGATTGACGGATGTGAATTAACATACTTGTGCCCAGCTTTACTTTTTATGGAAAGTACAGTTTAGTTTTGGATTTTTTTTTTTAAAAATATATGTTTGTGGAAATGTAAGATCAAATCCACGTGATTATATCCTTAGATGAAGTGAGAAAGGTTCTACTGAAAAATCCCTTTCAAATGTCTAACTTGGAATGTAATTATGTCCAATTGCGTTACACGATCATATAATTTTTTTTCCCCTTCTTTATTAGCTTTGTTCACGGGCTTGATCATTGTTGTTTTATTTCCTTCGATATGGTTTTCTGATCCTTATCAGTGATATGACTGTGTTCAAACCGATATCTGCGAATGAATTTGATCTTCTTCTTCTTTTGAGCTTTGGGTGGGATATATGGGACTATGGGTCTTGCACTTCAGACCTCTACCATATTTGGGAGAGTTGGTGCCACTAGACCAAGAGGTTTGTGGCAATGAAAGGATTTGGTCCTGTGCATCGATGATTAGGTATCAACAAACACATGTCGAATAATTGAAAACTGAATGTGTAGATGAGAAGCTACAATTGTTATTTTAATTCTTGGCAAAAACTGTAAGACTGAGGTTCATCAGTGGAGAACATGGTGGGATACAACTAATCTAAAATGCTTGTATAAGGAATTTTTCATACTTATATAACTGCAGCTTGATGTTATTTCATTTTGTATGTTTATGTTTCATGTCTTGTGCCATGTTAACCCATCATTCCACATTGACTCTATAAAAAATTATATTGTGTTACTTAAGTTTGAGAGCCTCCCTTTTTGGGCTTAAGGTTTATCCTTAAATCAATTGTTGGAACCCGATGCAACAGAAGAGACTACTGCAAAGAGTTACAATTAGATCTGTTTTATAACTGTTTTGGTATTCACATTACAAAATGAATTAAGGTGTATGCGCCTAATATTTGTAGTTGAGCACTTGAGTGAAAACAGTCCAGAACAACACACTGCTGTTGGCTTCTGGAGAGGTGGGGTGATTTTAAAAATATAAGTTCAAGAAATTCACATGCCTAAAACTTAGTTCTTTTGAGATGACCGCTTTCATTGGTCTTAAATCTTAGAAGTTAAAGTCATTACATATTCTATGTTTTTTTGTGATGTTTGTCGAATTTTAACCAGTCTAGCAACTCTTGCGACACTTCATATTGCTATGCAAATTTTAACTGAAATAAAACATTTTTCAGGGCAAGGCTGATGATCAACACAGGTGGAGGGTCCTTCAGAATGAGAACTTGACAAGGTTGAGAGAGAATCTTCGACTTCGTAAAGAACAAGTTTCAACAGGTCCATTATCCCTCAATTTTTTTAACATGCAACGTCAGTTGCATATGCTTTTGAATTTCTGTCATGTTACAGTTAGAGTAACTGATTATGTATAGGAAAGGCTAAGATGGAGAAGATATCTCATGATCTTAAAGTCAAATATGAATTACTTGAATCAGCAAAGAATACGGTATGACAGCATTACAACTTCCTTTACTTTTGATGGCTGTTTTAGCTCATACATCCTTTTTTACTTACTATATTAATTAAGTGAATTTTGTTTCACATGTAATTGCAGTTGGAAAAGAATAAGGTGGAACAACTTGAAAAATATTACCCTAATCTTATCTGCACCCAGAAATTGGGGCATGTAAGACTCAGTCGAAATTGGTTTCAATTAATATTTCACGATCCATTCTTCTTTTGATTGCTATCCAAATTTTCTAGCTGACATGCTGTATATCAACTAAGATTAATGCTCCAGATGTCTGAATTTCAGATGGCGATTACATCAGAGCGACTTCATAAGCAATCTGTCATCATAAAACAGATATGCAAGTTGTTCCCTCAACGCCGGGTACTTCAACAAGTTTATTTACGCTACATGCCTACATTGTTATGCTTTTCTTATGAGTGACTAGGCCTTTCATTTGGTGGTGGCAATCATCAGCATATATTAGGAATTTTATTTACTGATTTCAATAATTAACATCCAAATGCCTATCGACATTTTAAAATGACTTTTCTAGAATGGCAATGCACCGATGGTCCTTTTTACTGGATTCAAACTGTAATTTTATGTGTGATTTTCTCCTAAATTCTATGAATTATAAGCATATATAGCATATGGACTTGTTATTGTTCGACTTTATAGGTTTGTATAATTTATATGAACTCTTGAATTCTTGTTAGTTGTCCTACCTTTTCAGATTCTACTAATCAAACACTCAGCAGCAATGTTACCTATAAAGTTTTTTGTTTTGTCATGCTGCATTTTCTTTTGCATCTGTGTCAGTGACTAAATATATGCAGTAGTTGTCAATATTAGCCCAACGATTGCAGCAGTTCTATCTGAGTTTTCTTCATAAAATTGGTATTTTTAACCATTATATGTCATATATTTATATCAGGTGAATATAGAAGAGGAGAGAAAAGATGGGCACAAGGGAGATTATGATTCTATTTGCAATGCACGCTTGCCAAGAGGCTTAGATCCTCATTCAGTTTCATCTGCAGAGCTTGCTGCTTCTTTGGGGTAAATTTTTCACTCTAAGTAATGCATCCATGTATATTTTACCGAAATAATTACAGTGAAAGTTATATCTACAAAGTAGATTCTGTTTCCGTTTTTAGATTTCTATACGTGTTGATATTTCTAGCTTCTCTCTCTGTCTCTTTCTCTATTTTTGATACCCTAAGCTTCTGTTCCATGGGTCATAGGAGCCATGTCAAACCATTGGAGGACCTCTCAAATATGAAACAATGGACTGCAATTTTATCACTTGGTGGTCAGATTAGTTTTTTGCTCGTATTCACAACGTTTATACAAACTAGGTTCTGAGCTTATTCGGAATTAGTTTTTTTTTTTTTAGATCAAATCAGAATAAGGCTTTTATGTTTCCTACTGTTTATGGATGCTTGTTTGGGGAAAAAAAGAATAATTGTATGGCTCAATATCTGCAGGAAATGGAAAATATTCTGAAGTGAAAATGGCACTATTATTTCTTAACTTTTTGTGATTTACAAATTTGTTTTGCTCAATGTTTGATGACACAGATACATGGTGCATCTTATAAATCTTCTTGTTCACTGCATCTGTGTCCCCGCGCTCCATAACTCAGGATTTGCGGTATGTTCATAAGTACTTTCTCTGCGCTCTGATCTTTTAAGGATATTTAAATTAAAGTGTGCTCATCAGTAGTGAAACAGTGTATAGGAAAGTTCAAATTTTATTTGTCTGCACTCTGATCATTCAAGGATATTTAAATTGAATTGTGCTCATCAGTGAAACAGTGTATAGGAAAATTTCAAAATTTATGAAGACCTATCACAACGATCATAGAGTCAATAATGTGCTTGGAAAAATTTTAGGGTGTTAATGACTGATAAAGCATGTAAAACTACTGAACGTGGCGTGATTTTGCATGGCCAATATTTTACTGTTCAGATTTTGTGAACATGGAGATAAATGGTGCTTGATCAGACCTGAGATATGAAAATTGGTGCTCGATCAAATCTGAGATTTAAAAATGGTGCTTGAACTTTTTTTTTTTTATTTTTTATAATATTCTTGTAGTTTTCTTCTGAAAGCTACGGGGTGCACTTATTATTTGTAATCTTGGAGTTCCTTTTTTTTCCCTACCTCATTTATTTGGAGGGTGGCTTATTTATATGTTTTGGCGGGAAACTTGAGATTGACGTTTGGTTATTGAATATTGACTATTATGTCAGGGTTCATGTTCTCGAATATGGCAGCGGGACTCTTATTGGGACGCCCGTCCATCATCCAGATGGTATTAGCTCTGTGTTTGTATAATAAAATAAATAAAATGATAACTGCTATCGTCCACTCAATTTTTTTCTATTATGCAGTGAATATCCTCTTTTTATTCCACGCCAAAACTTTTGCTCTACTGCCGGTGACACTTCATGGTCTGAGAAAAGCTCAAGTAGTTTTGGTGTAGCTTCAATGGAGTCAGAGAGGAGACCTCGTTTAGATTCCTCTGGCAGTAGTAGTTTCAAATATTCATCTGGTTCTCCTCATTCAGTTGAAACACACAAGGATTTACAGAAAGGCATATCACTCCTCAAGAAAAGTGTGGCATGCATAACTGCATACTGTTACAATTCATTGTCTTTAGAAGTTCCCCAGGAAGTGTCTACTTTTGAGGCATTTGCAAGGTTACTGGCCACACTCTCTTCTTCCAAGGAGGTTCGAGCTGTTTTATCTTTGAGAACAGCATCATCAAGGTAAAAAATGGCACTTTCCTCTCAGTTATCAGTTTATCTACCCTTGCATAGAAAACAGAAGAAAAGTTCAATTCATCTGTCATTTCTCTCAATGTTCTGATCTATATTAGCCTGTGAAACCTCTTCATTTAGAATTTACGCCTAAAACTTATCTATGTGAATTTGAACTTGGCAGAATCATGTTGTCACAACGGAATTTTGTTTAGACGATCCTTATTTTGTTGCAGCGAATGTCATTGTAAAATGTTGCGTTATGTTTGTATTTCTTTAATTCAATGTGCAGATCACCCAAGCAAGGGCAACAACTGAACAAGTCTGTCTGGAATGTGGAGTCAGCTGTTTCAGCAAGCACGTTAATAGAAAGTTCCCACGGGTTGCCTGTAGCAGTATGTGTTTAAGCACCAATTGGTTTTTTCCAGATGTTTCCACTTATTCTGATCAATATGGCAATGGGAAGAGTGTGTAGATATGATCTATAGCTGCAACATCATGCAGATTGTAGGATATGTGATATGGGTTGCCATGAGTTTTTCTTCATGTTGTATTCCATGCTTCTTTGTTAACCCTTGCTCTTAACCCTTGCTCTTTGATCTCCCTTTTCTGTTTTTGTTATTTAGCCGAGAAGAATATAGGGTTTTTCTTTTCTTGCCACAAGTTCTCTCCCCAACAAAAGAGGAGTTGCTATAGCTAGTTTCATTAATATGTTAAAAGTTGGGTGCGTTTAGTGTTTGCTTCCTTTGCAGCTTATTTTTTGGTCAAGGAACTCTAGAAAAATGTATTTAGGGTCATATAAGTGGTCATGCACATCATCTGGTTTTTTGACTGTCTGTGGGTTCAACTTCTTCTTCAAATACGTAGTTGAGCAAAAATCAAGGTTGTACTAGTAGTCTAGTACTGCATATCTTCTTATGCTTCTTTTGTCAAAATCTCTATCCTTAGGATATATATATTTGTGTCGTAAATGTAGAGAATGAAATGATTGGGTTTGATATTTGTGACATTTTTCTCTTTGCAGTCGATGCTTACTGAATGAAAGAAGTTATGCTGTCTTCATTTCCATGAAAATGATTATTTGGAAGAGTCTCATATTGTTTGTGTGCATTGCAATTTATACATGAAATTGATTTCGTTGTTGCAGAGAACTGCATATGAGAATTATCTTCCAAGCTCTGCTGCCAGCTTTCTTTATGCTAATGAGTTTTTTGATATGGGAAAGAGCGAAAACTTAATTGAAGGATGGGATATCATTGAACACCCGACTTTTCCTCCTCCTCCATCACAAAATGAAGATGTGGAACACTGGACTAGAGCTATGTTTATTGATGCAACAAAGAGATGATTTGAATTTTGTTCAACCTTATTTTGTAAGTGATTTATTCTTAAAATTGCGAATAACACCATATAATTTGATTTTCTGGTTTTTTTGGGTTTTCCACAAATTTGCTTTATCTTGAAATCCCTTTCATCAATTCAACTCCCTATTTAAGAAACTGTTGTGTACGAGAGATAACTTGGTCATCTCTTATCTTTCACAATTTCAGGAATAGAAAATTCTGGAGTTCTATCAATCTGCAGAAGCTCAATCCCTCTTTGCAGAAATCACCGGTCCCCAGATGTGTGAGTTTAACTGACCTCTGCTGTATATCTTCTAAATGAAGTTTTAGAAATAAAAGTAATGACTTTCTCGAATTTTCTTATGGTTTGTTTTCAGTTCTTTTTTCCCTCGAAACCAAATGGTTTTTGAAATTTCTCTGCTTTCACGTTACCATATAATTTCATTATATACAAAACAATCTATTTTCTCCCCATCAGAAATGTGGGTACTCAAGATAATTGTGGACTTGCAAAATGATTAGTGATCGTTTCAAGTAAACATCTCTATTTTCTTTGCTGCAAAACATATTGGTCCATCGTTATTCTAATGAAACATATTGCAGTTAGTTTAATGCTGTTTTTAACGACGAATGTGATTCTATAGTTTGTTTTCGAGTGGGCACAAACAAAATAGTTGGATTATTGATGCTCACCGTGTTCGATTGAGTTTGATCTGAACCAAATATCTGACTTCTGTGACACACTCTGTGTGTTTGAGATGCAGATATTGATTTACGGACGAGGCCGTGTGATAGGACGATATTGTGATTTGTGAAGTTCTTAAAAGTGATTTAGTATTCATTGCTTGTAGATGCACTTAGTTTTTCTATGATAATAACAATGTAAACTTTATCCATTTCATACTAATCAATCCGTAGAAAGCCACTACACATTGCAGATTGAAAATTCAGTGCAATGTTCTTGTAAATGGGTTCTTTTGTATATAACTGTATATAAAGAAGTGATTTTGATGGTGGTGTTCACTTTCGTATAATATTTCTCTAATCAATAAAAGAGTGTGTGGATTATTTCCGTATGTTTGTTTTACAGTTGCCTAACGAATATTATAGTTGCTGCTGCATTATTTATTTATTTATTTTTTCTGTGACGTGAATAACTAATTTTCATAGCCCGAAATTTTACCAACAAAATAGGTTCGGCTTACTTTGATGAGACCAAGCCTAAAAGAATTTTAACAAGGGAAATTTGGACCTCAAGTACAATAAAATTGGTCCTGTCGAAGTTATGAAGACTTGTGATGAAATTGATCTACAAGAATATCTCCAATATTTTGAACGATTTTGATATTCTCCAGTACTTTCCACTTGACCAGTAAACTCAAAGAATGAGTTTTCGTCTTCTTTCTTTTCTTTTTCTGTTTATTTTTTTCTCCAGGAGGGAGAGATATTGATGCATGGCAAATATTGATATTTTATTAGGATTATATATATATATATATATATATATATATATAGTATCAGTACTCTACTTATGTCATAGTATTTTTCACATTAGGGTATGAGTATAGCATCAATGATGTCAGATCAATTTGTAGATCAAATCAATTGATCTGCCACCGTCCAATTACCCGAAGGGCAGGATGAACTTATCCAACATTAGGATAGGCAAATTTGGTACAAAAAGAATGAATTGGGCATGAAAATGCCGTTCTCCTCTCATACCCGAAGGGCAGTATGAACTCATCTCACATATGGATAGGCAAATTTGGTACAAAGAGAATGAATTGGGCATGAAAATGACGTTATCCTCTCATTCTTTATGTCCGTTGGTTGTATGAGATTTGAACGAGAGAGTGAAATGTGAATGACTATTATCAATTTTTTTTTTCTTTTGAGGAATTGAATGACTATTATCATATGCAAGGGAATGATCATTTCATCCAGAAAATTCTCACTTCTCATTCTTGTGATCACAAGAATCTTTTCTTATTTAGAAGAATCTTTTCTTATTTACTTCAACTAATCTAAACCAAATATAATGATCATAATGATAATAATCATAATAATAATAGTTTGTTGATATTATATTTAAAATAATAAATATTTATTATTTTTATATAATAACAATACTATTTATTTAATATTTTTTATTAATAATTATTAGTACTATTGTTTACATTTTATTATTATTTATAATAAAATTAATAAAAAATAATATTATTTACCATTTTTTGATATCAATCATTGAAATACAATAAAACTATCATTCAATTCTCTTCCTTATTTCATTCCAGTTGATTTTGTTCCCTATTTTATTCCATTTCAAAGTATCAATCATGCCCTTATTATTTCAATTGCATTAGGACTAATATTTTATAATTATATTACGAATTTTATTTTATAGAATCTATACTATATTATTAAGTGTGCATGAGTTATAAAAACTGCTTTTGGTGTTTCCACACCCCACACTGACAAAAACTCTCTCCGTGTCCCATTTTTCTCCCACTTTCTAATCGGTTTTCCCTCTAACCTCATTTCCCCTCTTCCATTTTTTCTCTGTCAAACTCAAATTTCCTCCGGACACCTTTATCAAATTGGAGTCTTTACCAAATTATATATTTACGGGACATGTGTCATGGTGGCTTGTACTAAATTAGGAATAGGATTGGTATTCTATATAAGTCTGTATACTTACATCCAGGGGCTTCGCATTAATATATGGAAGACTCATAATATTTTCTCACAATTGAGTTCAGCTTTATTGTTTCTTCGAAGCAACCCTCCCGCTGCAACAAAGTATATGTATAATATCTGTTATAAGAAGCGGTTGTAAGAATTCAGAGCAAATATTTGTAGAAGATCATCCGGTTGGGAAGATTGTAAATTTTGTCAGGAGAAAAACTCTCGGTACATGTGTATGGGATGATCGATCGATCATCTTACTTGAAAACAAACATGTAAAGGCCAAATAAAACAAGACGGTCATCTTACATAAAAACAAACATGTGAAAGCCAAATAAGACGATCAATATTTCTTTTGTTTTCAAGTGAAACGATCGGCCGATTACCTCCGATTACCTTGTACAGGAAATAACTCCGGAGTTTTTTCTCTCACTATCCAACAAATTGTCAGGTAGTTTGATCCTTTGATACATAATTTTGGTCAAATCTTTTTTCCATTTATTATTATTTTTATAATTATTATTATTGCAAAATGGCATTCAAACAACTAGTAAAAAGTCAAAATGCATGATTTATGTTTACTCCAACTTGCATATCCGGAGGCCATATCCAGAGCAAATGTTATGATCTTTATGAAAACCAAATGAAAAAAGAGGAGACAAGGCCAAAAAATTCAACTCGAAATTCAATATGTCACGGATATATGAAAAGAATTATGTATCAAAATTGGGGGGAAAAAAATTGAATGGACAACTTTTTATCGTCTCATTTGGGTTGCTAGATTGGAAGAAGGAGATGTTTTGATGTATCTGAACTGGTTCTTCTGAGTTGGTATCTTGGTGTAGGTGTTGGCATTGAATTTAACGTTTTTTCTGCTTCCTGTAAACAAACAATAAATCAACTGGAACATCCATGTGATATGATATTTTTAAGCAATGTAGGCCAATATTGTCACAAAATGAATGTTTTACTATTAACAAAATAGTAATATTAGCAATGAAAAGTGAATATGTTAACCTTTCTTCTTTTGAGCAAGAAGATTGTAGTTTCAAGTTTCTTCTTATTTTGCAGCAATCGATTTGTGTGTTCCTGCAATTAATGTTGATCGAAATTCAGCATTTAGGTAAGCAATTAGACAGACTCTATCCATGCATCTTCAAATACATCAATCCAAATCATGAATTTATAACATGCCATGGTGACCTGTTTTCTAGCCCTTGATCGGGCAGCCGACTCCCGGTTCTTGATCATCCTTCTCTGCCTTCTTTCGATGCTTTTCTTCGCCATTTCATCTGTACAAAACCTCTTCCTTGTATCACCTTCACCCTGCAAAAGATCTGAAAAGTTTTCCCCGCCCATTTCTTTGATGATCGGGACAGGCATTTTCATATCAAGATCCATTATCTTCTCCTCGAAATAATCCTCTGAACCCCGAAAATTCGATCCCGCGACGTCTTGCACTAGCAACGGAACATGCACGTCACGTTCCTGCTGCCACGAGCTGACCAACATGGGATGATCATCTCCACTAGCCATCATCAATGGCGCCGGATCATCAACAAAACCCTCCTGATCATGATTTTCCCTAGGATTTATGGCACCGGAGCGAATCAGAAATTCTTCCAAGGTTATATCTCCATTAGTATTCGTTTGTGGAGGGATAGGATAAGTAGTACTTTTCATTGCATCCACATGGTTTATGTCACTCCAAACATCGTCGAAAGATTTCGGGATTTCAAGATTTTGTTGGAATATTGGAGGCGAAGAAGAGGAGGAAGAAGAATGTGATGATGGAGGGTTTTTCATGAGTTGGTATTGGTTTGTATGGATCTCATCATTCTTGTAAATAAGAGAGTGATGTTGCCTCACTAAGAATGGATATTGAAGCCTTCCCATCTTCTTTGGCAACTCCATTAGATGAGATCAAGTTGAAAAGAAAGAGTGTTTTAGAGGCAAATGATATATATATATGACACATTTATATGTTTTGAGTATTTTTTCTCATGATGTGAAATTTGGAGAAAAAAAGAAGAAAAAAGAAGGTAAAACCATTCATATTCCATTGTATAACTCCATTTTGATCTTAGTTATGTATTTGCCTCAATTTAATTGAAATGAGTGATATGTTAATCTTTAAAATTTACTTTTAAAAAAACATACTAAATTTTCAGCTATTTGTACAATATAGTTATGAAATAAGATTATATATAATGCAATAGTAGTAATTTCGAACATCCGATGTCCTATAGTCGTTCATCCCATAATTAATTCAGCGAGAAATCAGGTATGGTTGTTGAGATATAGAGAGACCAAATTATATCATAACCAACCTATAAAACTCAGATCCATAAATCTCTGATCATTATCTGTGAAATGGATTTTATAAAACTAACTTTTTACTATAATTATGCTATTTTATTACATTTCATAAGATAGATGTGATTTTGACATTGTAGTTAAATATTATGTCAAATTTATTATTTTCTAGAAATATTATAATGTTTCTTGGCCCAACTTTATATGGGTTAGTCTATGCTACACCGAGAGTGTTTGTCCCCCTATTTCAATATCATTAGATAATGTGAGACCCTTATAATTTTATGAAAATTGACATGTGTGTTGATGATCCAATTGTTGACATTTGACCACATCATGGGGGGAGAAGTACTCCAGGTGTAGCATAGAATAATCCACTTTATATTTACAAAATTATTATTGAATCAAAATTATAATGCCACACTTGTTTCCCCATTTTTTTTTCAAAAAGAACATTATATAATGCCACATAATTCATATTTCAATATTGAAGAAAATCAAACATAAACCAACAAATTTATTTAACGTGCAATATTGAGGTGCGAGGAAACCATTTTACATGCATTTTTTAAAGTTCATTACAATAAATTTTGGAAAATAATTTTTTGTCCACTAACTTGTCCAATTTTAGGTTTTTGTCACTTAGTTTTCAAATTTTAATTTTGATACACTAACATTTTTTATAGTCCAATTACTACGTAACATCAGAGCATTCGTCAATTTCCGAAAGTTAGGTTCAAATATTTACTAATACCATAATACATACATAACATTTCCACCAATCGATGTGTTGGTCGAGAATTGTTTTTGCTTCCAATTCCCAATACAAAATTACACCAATTACTTGCAATTTGTGCAAATAAATGTACGTAACTTTGACTTTGATACTATGAATAAATTACACAGGGAATGTAATTGAGAGATCAAACAAATATCAATATGCATTAATTTTATCTCGACACACACGGAATTGAGATCAAACAAACAACATCATCATATAAGATAATAAGATCAAAACATGCCACATTGAGATTCAAAATCTTCTTGAATCTTGATCATCATTACTATTTTATTTAATTTTCATAGTGGTATAACGTAAACTCTTCTTGGTACTAAGGAGAAGTTGTCATTGATTGTATGAGTATCATGAATTCAAGATTGTGGGCCCACTCCGTTCGATGAAGTGCCCACAATTTTTTTTCAATTTTTTTTTTGGAAAAAAAAAAAATTTGGATTCTTTGGCCGAGATTAACGGCCAGCTGTTATTAATTTGTAATAAACCTTAAAAGACGATTTTAAATTTAAAAATAAAAAAATTGTTAAATAATGCAAAATATTAATAATAAATTAGAAAAATATAAAAAAAATTATAAAAAAATACTTGATCAAATATATTTGAAATTTACTTGGGGATGCATAGTGGAATTTAAGGTGTAATTTTTTAATTATGTGCAATTTTTAATTGTGTATTAAAATTTAATTATGTTAATTATACTATTATTTTATTTTATTTTATTATTTATTTTTTAAATACAAATTTAATTAAAAAAATAAAAATTTATATTTCAACGTCATCTTCGTAATTATATCTAACAATTACAAAAATATGAGATGAAGTTATCTACGTTGACACCAATATAACCAACTTCATCTCACGCAGACATTAATGTTGATAATTTTATTTCATGTTCCATCAAGGGTGAGATGATCGATGTAGCAATGATGATGTTGAAATATTAATTTTTTATTATATTTAAAAATAGAATGAAAATGCACATATTTTTTTAAAATTACAAGTACACATAATTAAATTTTAAAACTGGCACGTAATTTTAAAAACAAAATATAATTATACAAAAATAAAAATACACATAAAATGACGCGTTATTAAAAAGTGGATGAATTCTACTATTCATCCTCATGTATAAAAATGACACAATAATTAAAAATGACACATGATTGAAAATGCACATAGTTTTTTTAAAAAAACAAAATAACACTTTTTATTTTATTTATTTATTATTATTTTTTTGAATTTTTATAATTTATTTGAATTTTTTCAATAAAAATTTATTTTTAAAACATTAGATAATAGCTGAAAAAATTTGACCGTTGATTTCAAATGACCAGACGTCTCAGCCTTAAATTTTTGATTTTGAAAAATAAAACAGAGTGGTGTCACTACACTGTAGTCTTCACGCTCATATCCTCGTATGCGGATGAGCTAGGGGTGGAATAGGGTGGGGACTCGTCCCCTAAACCCCCTACCCAACTTCCGTCCCAAAAAGAATCGGAAATTTTTTTTTTCTCCGATCCCGTACCCGAAACATTTCGGGTTTCGGATAATGTGATAATTTTATTAAATATACTATTTTGAAACTTATATTTATAAATAAAAATAAATATTCAACTTAAAACATATAATATTAAAATATTCCGGATAATGTTTCAAAGTTTTGTTAAGAGAAAAAATGTATCGAATAATTATTAATAAAATGTTCGGATACAATTACTAAATAAATTTTGTTAAATAGATTGTCAAATTAATCTCTTGAGTATTGTTCTACATATTTGTTCTAATTAGATCATTATAAATATTAATTAATTAAATTATTAATTAAATTTTTAAAAAATACACAAAAATAAAATTGAATTTCGTGATTTTACAATTTGATCGTCCCAACAATAAAAATTATGCGAATTAAGTCCACAATTAAGTGTTATATGAGTTGAAACCTAATAATATTTAGCTTATTATATTAATAAAGTTATTAATAAAATATATAATTATATTATTTCGGGACGGGTCGGGAATCCCGTCGGGATAAGGATTTATTCCCGATCCCGCTTCCGATATTAATCGGGATGGAAAAAATCCCGAAAGTTCGGGTCGGAAAAATTTCGGGTTGGGATTTTTTCGGGACGGGAATGAGATGGGATTCGGGAAGGGTCGGGATTTCGAGAATTTTTGCCACCCCGAGGATGAGCTGGTCCTTGCCCCTCTGGGCCAAAAAGACGCGCTTCATCGTATGTCTTCTTCACATGTTGGACATGTTAGGAAGAAAGCAAATTTTAGTTTTTCTTATTTATGTATATGCCTTTGTATTATCAAATTTTAGTTTTTCTTATTTATCTTTTAATTTTTTAAATATTAGTAATTATTAAAACTGAAATTTGAAAAATATTAACTTCCAACACCTAAAAATGAATTTTCCTTTTTAAATTATTTCATGAACGATGTGATATTGGCGAATCAGTTTGTTCAATCGTCACCCGAGATCTATGAGGGTCAAATTTTTCTTCGATTGAAAAAACTAGTGGTCACTTCCCCGAGCCTATCAATGTTCCATATCAACTCCAAATTCAAGAATAAAATCCATATTATTAAATATCGTTTTTCATTTACCGTTGAAAGGGATTTGACTATGCTTTAAGTATCTGCATAATGCCTATGTTTTAAGTATCTACGTAAGGGTAGCTGTTTAAAAGATATATAGTCTAACAAATTTATATCAATAAGACGAGTCAATTCAATTCATGCGAACTTTTGCCTTTTTCTTTTAAGATTTATATTGTTTGAGTCGAATAAGATATTTTTATCACAAAATTGAACGTGTGACTATCTCATTTGAGTTTTTTTTTTGTTAGTGAAAAATATGTAAGTTCTTCACGTCCGATGGTCAGTGTTCGAATGCCCTTGCATGCCAACACTTTTCTCGAATATCTTGTTGCAAATGACTTATCCATTGTGATTTACCTGACTAATAGGGTTAGCAGAGTACTATATTAACATGAAGGTAATTTTACCTAATATAAACCGAAAAATTGTGATGTCAAGTAGTTATCACATGCATCATGAAAAAAAAATCTAACCGAGTAATCAAAACACTACTTTGAAAGGATGCATAGAAAATTTGTGTGTGTGGAAAACTTAATTTTTAAAAAAATAAATAAATAAATAAATAAAAGATCGGGGACCCAATATAATATAGAATATTGTAGCCAAAGGACAACCTAAAGTTTCCCCTTTTGTTCCATCAATCTTTTTTTATTTTATCTCTTTATATATTTTTCATAGAATATGCTAATCTGATGCACAAATCTTTTTATCATACTTCTAGTGGCACCACCATTGTGGTGGAAACTGTCGATATATAGTTATTTCAAAACTTGGGGAAAAACTTAGCCTCTAAGATTCTGAATTTCGTTGGTAACATATATATATATATATATATATATATATATATATATATATATATATATATATATATATATTATATTATATACAAATACAAACGTGTGAAGTATCATGATTACCAATTAATATTTTCGATCATTTTTTTTACCATCTTTTACTCCGACAGCATCTAATTAAGTTTCTCGATGAAGTTTTGCTACGATTAATAAAAATCGTGCTCCAATTTTCATATGATTCTATTTCTCTTGCAAGTACTTTTCATCATCGCGATCGATTTGTGTTTATAATTAGGTTATTGCATTGTTTATTTGTGTGGTTGGTCACTTTTTGATAGGTTGTGGGGAGCAAAAATGTCATACGTTTTGCTTCCTTTAATTCATTAATATATGTAAGCCTTTCAAAAGAGAATCATCAACGGTTGAGTTTCATTTACTTGTGATGTCCTTTTCATAGTGCAATTGCAATAACACCGATCTCTCTTTTTCTCTCTTTAGTTCAAAAGACTAATGTTTCCCAAAAGAAAAAATAAACCCTAAACAAAGAGCGGTCGACAACTCACTTCTCAAAATGATACGTCCAAGGACTTGACCATTAATCAGTTTAGGGCAAGGAGATCCTGACCTTTCAAAGTTAGTATCAATTAAACCCGAACCAAGTATGTCGAATTTAGGTAAAAGATCAAGCTCGTGCCCTATTGAGTCTGAGCCAGTAGTATTAGTACATGTATGGATCGATTCGGTCCATACATGCAGTAAAAAATAATATTTTTTGACATAAACACAAAATTATCTCATTAAACAGTTTCATATAAGTTTTTGTGTACTAATTGAAGTCCATAATATTCATATAATTTAAAATATTAATGTTCTTTTGGTCAATAATTCATGTTACTTTCACCTAACAAGAAGAGTGGCATCTTGTAATATTTAGTTACATTTGATTAATGACCATAAAGTTCTCCATTTTGTGTCAACTTAATTTCTTCACAGCTAAGAATATAAATACATAGCCAAGTTACTTTTTTTTTTTTTTTTTTTTTTTTTTTTTTTTATCAAAATGCCCAACCACAAAAGGTTTGGTGGTGGTGGAATTAATTAATAAGTTGTGCCCAAAAGTTTTGGGGAAAGGTGGAAGCACTTATTGGTGTACACACAAAAAGATTTAAAAACTATCCGTGGAAACAGTGTTTTCATAATCGGACCGGTGATCGAACCGGTCTACTTAAAAAAAACGGTCCAACCGGTCGGACCGTTTTAACCGGACGGTCCAATCGGAAAACCGTTTATATAATATAATATAATAAATAATATATTTTGAATTTTAAAAACTCAAAAATATATTTAAATAGACAAAAAAATATATATTTGTCATAATTTGAAAGTTAAATAAAGATGTAAATATATTAAAAATATCAATTATAGTTATAAATTATTTAAATAATAAAATATTTAATTTTAAAAAAAACAATAACTATTAAAATAAATTTTTTTAATGAAGTAAAAATTTTAAATAATAATGTATATACATAAAAAAAAATTAAATTTAAAGTTTTAAAAATAAAAATTTAAATTTTCAAAAAAAAAAATAAAAAAAATTCGAAAAACCGGTTCAACCGGTTCAATCGATTTTCCGGTTATTGACCGGTCCAACCGGTTCTTGACCGGTTTTGACCGGTTCTGACCTGTTGGACCGATTTTTCGGTTCTTAGGAGAGAACCGGACCGGACCGGCGACCGGTTCCCGGTCGAACCGGCCGGTCCGGTCCGGTTTTAATAACACTGCGTGGAACAATTTATCACAGGGGTGGGTCGGTACGGTATATCGTACCGAAAATCGAATACCGTATACCGTACTGAAAAAATCGATATGGAATTTTTTATACCGATATCGTACCGTATATCGAATATACCGAATTTTCGGTATACCGAACTTTCGGTATGACGAAAATCTATACCGTGTACCGATACCGAATTCAAAAAAAATCGGTATACCGAAAAATTGTCGGTATACCGAAAAAAATTCGGTATACCGGCAAAAAAGTCGGTATACCGAAAATTTTCATATATATATATTTTTAAAAAAATTATTTTTTGGTATTTTGGTATATACCGGTATACCGAAAAAAAATTACCATGCCGATATCGATACCAAAAATTTCGGTACAATATGATACCGTACCGAAATTTTCGGTATACCGATTTTTTTTGGTACGGTTTTCCGGTATTTCGGTATTTTTTTTCACCCCTAATTTTATCATACTTATGAGTTTTTCAATAAAATTATAAGGTTTTATTCGAGATTTTACTCCTAGAATTACCAATAAGTTGTGTTTGGATTAATGAAATTTATTTGGAAGGAGAGATTTGATTTGAGAAGGATTTGATAAATGAATTTCAAATATCACTCGGCAATTCAAACTGTCAAACACAATCATTGATAACTTTAAATTGAGCGATTTGAAATCTTGAATTTTTTCGATTTAATCGAGTCAAATAATCAGAAACAATAATCTCAATCCATCGATTCACACACAAGCATATAATAATGTTGTGTTTGTGTACAAAATTATAACGTACATTATAAATTGATTGGACATGTATCAAAATATTTTTGATTAACCAAAAAAACTAAAAATGTATTTAAAGTCCGTATTAATTCTGAAAGACTAGATTCAAATACAGGTAAAGTATTTTGCAAGCATATTATATGTACAATATATTCACACTTGATATATATATTGCTTCTTTTAATTTCTTATCGTCGTCTCCACCACTTGAGGTTTCCATTTTTTATAGGTAGGTATCCATTCATTTTATGATAATTAATAACTTTTCACTTAATTGAATAAAAAAACCATAGTAAGTTTGTGAGTGACATCCATTTGTTTAATGATTATGGTTTATTACCAAACTTTTTAGCATATAATATGTATGTCTGATTAGCGTAGTTTGTAAGCTATTTTATTAGTTTGATATGCACGAAAGAATAGTGACCGTTTGACTCTATCTGCTAAAGAAAAATAATAAATAATATTACTAATACTACACAGGGTATATTCATTTTGACTATGTAAAAGGATATGAAAAACCAAATTCTTATTTAGAATTATATATATAATTTGGTTCTTATCTGAGAATTTCTACAATCATCAATCAAATTAGAATTTTTTTGGGGGGGTTATTGTGTCATAAATAGATTGTTATCATCTGATCTGCTTTCTCTATAATTATCTCTTTTTTTCTATTTTATTTTACATATTAATATTTAATTTGAATAATTAATTAAATATATGAAAAAAATAAATTACCATATATGTCGATAGAGGTCGGAAAATATCGAAATTATTTTAAGTAATGAAATTATAAATAAATAAATAAGAAATTTAAGGTCAAAGATTCAAACTGAATTTTTTTTTAAAAAAATTGTTTTCCCAAATATCGAAACCACTCTAGCCGTCTTTTTTTTTTTTTTTATAATTATTTTATGACGTGGAAAACCCGTAGTCACATTCTAGCCGTTATTTTTACTTTATAAACTAAGGTATTGTTTTTTTATATGAACTGTATAACATCGGTGTCAACATCTCAGTATACGGTATATCGCAAATGTTCTTTAGATTTTGTGTTTAATCAATATAGCATAATTTTTATAATAAATAGTTAAATAAAAGTATATCAGAAAATAAAAATATTGTTCTTTATTTATGAGAAAAATGTTCAATTCTTTACCATTGTTTTATTCAAAGTAAAAAAGTTTTTGATGTCTCATCATATAATTATCAGCTGCCTTACCTTTGCCTGATTGAGACCCAAGCTAATGGCAGCTGATTGAAGAGATATACAATAACATTACCACATTATATATGAGCATCTTAGTAACATACAAATCAACCACTTTATATATATTCTGTGAACAAATCAAAAACTGCTCTCCATTACTAGATCAAATTAAAGAATCTGTTCATCAACTCATATGCTGCATGCTTTTCTTGTTGATGCCTATCACTTTCCTTGAACCCGAGATCAGCCAGTCGAGCTAACGAGCCATACTTTGATTCGGGGAGAAAAAGATATCTATTTTCGGGTTGCTGATGATCTGCTGTCATTGCGTTGCATCCCGCGTAAGATCATCGTGTTTCTGTGGCAAGATTCATCTTAATTTCTAGTTTTCCGGCCTAACAAGCATGACCACTCCCACTGCACGATTCGCTCCCCCGAGCACCATGGGGATATACCATATTAGTCCATGGGACGACGCGTTTGAAGGCCATATCATGGTCGCAGCAGAGGCGGAAACAATACTGAATAACAAGGTGAAGAAGGATTGATGATGCAAGTTATTTACATTTTCAAGATGATTACTTGCTTAGTTCATATGTAGTTATAACATTTTTCATATGTCTTTTTAGTCTGAAAATACATCTGATAAATCTCTTGAGGATAACTCTGAAGGTAATCAAGCATCAAAGGATAATTCAGAGAAGGTAATGAGACCAAAAACTCTTGACATATACAACAATTTTTCTTGTGTAATGGCTGAATATATATATATATACAT
The DNA here is from genome assembly GCF_033568475.1 of Henckelia pumila. NCBI lineage: Eukaryota > Viridiplantae > Streptophyta > Magnoliopsida > Lamiales > Gesneriaceae > Henckelia > Henckelia pumila. The sequence goes on along the minus strand of NC_133120.1, from coordinate 73,894,831 downwards.
GTTATGAACAAATAACAGATACAACGACGTTTGGCTCAAAATCGCGAGGCAGCAAGGAAAAGTCGTCTCCGTAAGAAGGTTTAGAGACATTGCATCCATCCTATTAGTTCTTTCTGAAATTATCTAGTTTAATGTGCTCGTTGTAACATCCTCTTATGTTGACAGGCATATGTGCAGAAACTTGAAACGAGTCGTTTGAAGCTGGCGCGGCTTCAACTTGAACTGGAGCAAGCTAGGCTGCAGGTATATATTATAATCAGGTGCAATGTAATGTTTTTGTCCCTATATATATCTCAAAAAGCTTATATTACACAACATAAATCTGGTCTACATTTTCATTGTAGGGACTGTTAACTTGTAGATCAACGGCAAGCTTCGAAATATATGGACCTATGAACTCAGGTATTTGGTTTTTTTTATAAATAAAATTGCGTTATACTTTTTTCGTGCTTCGTCTTAATGGTATGATACTTATGAATGTGAAGGAATCGCAGCGTTTGAGGTGGAATACGGGAACTGGATTGATGAGCAAGATCGAAAAATTTCCGAACTTAGAAATGTACTACAATTACCAGTTAGTGAACCAGAGCTGGGAATGATGGTACAGAATGTACTAAGCCATTATCGAAACCTCTTTCGTATGAAACGAGACGTGGCCAGGACCGATGCGTTCTACTTGGTGCACGGAGCGTGGAAGACCTCGGTGGAGCGGTTCTTCCTTTGGATCGGAGGGTTCAGACCATCTACTCTTATAAATGTAACATGCAGACTACCATATTAGCTATTCCATTCAACATATTTATTTCATCTAGTCTTTGGTAACTTATTTTTGAGTCTTTGGTACTCTATATTGATCAGGTTGTGATGCCTCAACTCGGGCTGGACGAGCAGCAAGTCGTTAAGGTTCGCACGTTGAGACATTCGTGCGTGCAAGCCGAGGACGCCCTATCACTAGGAGTGGAGAAGCTTCAGCAAACTCTGGCACAGGGCTTCACATACATTGCTGCCGGAGCTGGAAATTATGGTGCTGAGATGCTTTCATCACTCGAAAAGTTGGAATCCCTCGAAAGTTTCGTGCTACAGGCGGACCACCTCCGAGAGCAAACTCTAGACCGAATGTCTCGTATATTGACGACACACCAAGCAGCGAAAGCCTTGCTTATATTCGGAGAGTATTTTCAACGTCTTCGGGCTCTCAACTCTCTATGGTGCGGTCGCCTCAAGCCCCAACAGCCTTCCTATTTTCCCCATTATGACATAGAATAGCTAGTTACTTGGTAGTTCAGAGCTCATGTACATTATTTGTAGTTGTATTTCACTTAGTTCTCATGGCCTTTTGTGTGTGTGTGTAGGTTTATTTAGCAATTTTAGTTATGGTTCTCATTTCTAAACAAGCCTGTGCAAGCAAGTGACTGGGAGTTTGACATATTGTAGATATGTAAATGTACGCAAGATTGGAGAAAATTTCAAAAGTTTGTAAGATTAAGGAATATGGTCTTTAGATGTTTATATGGCTTGTATCCTCAAGATTTTGCACCCGAGAACTCGGGGTTCTTGAAGGATTTGTAATCTCGTCTAAGTATATCGACTGTACTTGCAAATAATTTTTTGGTTAGTGCTTTTTTACTAAGAGATATATATATGATTGATGATGTAGGGATATGGTGTGATTTTTATATTTTTAAGTAAGTGTTTTTTATTATGTTTCTTTCTTTCTTCTTTTTCAAAATTGAATCCAACATTATATATTTACTCCATAAACTTGGAAATAAAGTTAAATTCTGATAATCCACGAGGGAACTGGGAAGTATATATGTTTTAGACAATAATCTAAATTCGAGTACAACAAACTCGTTGCTATCTAGCTCAATATATATTAGAGTTATATGCTACATATATACCTTTGATTACACATATGGTTACACGTCATCTTTAAAATTATAAAATTATCTCATATACGTTAACGAAGAAATCTCTTCAAAAGATAATTTTGTAACTTACCAACCTATAACCGAGTGTGTAATCAGACATGTAGATATAACATTTTTCTATATTAATATATATATATATATATATATGGAGAAATGAATAATTTTTCTATTATTTATGCGAGTTGAGGGTCCTATTAACAAATTCTGCAGTCTTGGCCACGGGCCGGTTTTGGGTCGGAATCGCCGGGTCCGGGTTGGTATTTTACCAACCCTTAACCGGCCCGCCCTTGGCCGGTTTCGATCTGAGTTGGTGAATCGGCGGTTTCGGTCCGGGTTCGATTAGCCGCCGGTTCCGGGTCCACCCTTGTTTTTTTTAAAAAAATAATTTTTTTTTTAAAAAAACTTTTACAATTAAACTTTTAAAAACTCTATCAAATATTTCATTATCGCAATAAAAAATATATAAATTTATTAAATAAAAATATATACATTTAAACTTTTAACATCTTCTAATATTATATTTATTCAATAAAAAATATATGACATTTCAGCTTTCAATATTTTATATTAAAAACTATATTTATTTCAATAAAAAAATATATTATATTTGTTAAATAAAAAATATATTACATTTCTTATATTAAAAATTATATATATTTCAATAAAAATTTATTACATTTATTCAATAAAAATTATATTATATTTCAACTTTCAACATCTTATATTAAAAACTATATATATCTCAATAAAAAATCTATTACATTTCAATTTAAACATCTTGTATAAAAAATTTATTACATTTAATTATTTTCAATTCAAATGATTTATTGGCCTAGTGACAAGAGTGATGTCTCAATACCATTTGGTTCAAATCCAACATGTGTAGGTTTTAAATATATTATTTAAAATTTTAACAAAATAATAAATATATTATTTAAAAATAGGCCGACCCGTCGGGTTGACCCGGGCTAACCCGCCGGTTTGGACCCGGGTCAAAACCGCCGGGTTGACGGGTTTCATAAAAAAACCGTGATCGGATCGGCCAATAGGATTTGACCCGGTTAACCGGCCAGTTGACCACGGGCCGGTTTTAGGTCGGGTCCGGGTTTGACCCGGCCCGTGGGCAGGTCTAATATTCTGGTTTCATCCTGTTTCTTTGGCCAAGTGTCAACTAATATTTGAATCACATCCATTGGAAAATTCAAATTATAATTTTTGTAAAAAAAAGAAAAAGAAAAAAGGAAAATATTGAATTGAAAGCATGTGTGTGATAATCGGATTCCACGCAGGCCAAACAGAAGCTGAAAGATTTCGCATAAAACAAAACTACAATCCAAATTGGCACACTTCCCCCTTCCAATTCGCTTCCTTCACGGCTAGAATCTGCTCAATTCCATAAAAAATCATAGCTTTTGTTACCGGGAATCGAGGAACATGAGCAATTTGAGATCGATATGTAGACCCCAGGTTGTGTTCTCTTCGATGACTTGTTGCTGCAGATCGATTCCTAGGGTTCCGTCGATTGAAAGCCCTAGCAACAGTTTCAGGGTTCGCTCGTATTCACCTGTGTTCGCTGTTTGGTTTGATAGATTGGGGCAGCAGAGAAAGAATGGGCCGAGGGTGAGATTAAATCAGCATAGGAGGATGGCGGCTACCAGAGCTTCTAATTGGACCGACGATAAATCCCCATACGAAACTCTTGGTAGTTCAACTTTTTAGCTTTGTTTTTGTTGCTTTGAGTTCCAGTCTTTTGTTACTTTATCGAGTGTGTTCTTGTGTTTATCAAATTATTATGCGTCACTTTTGTGTCTGCTAGAATCATGTTTGTGTTAAATCATGTAGCATGCTTAAAACAAATCGAACAGCAGCTACTGATACCATACTCGTCTGATGAGTCGGCTCATTTCAAACATACATTTCATGCATGATGCGACACAGATTGTTACTGTGTTTCACATTCTTGGCTGGAGCATGAGACAAAGTAAACACCGGAATTTGTATCAGTAAGAGTGATGTATAACCTCATAAAATGCTAGAAAGTTTGCGATATAATGCAAGTTTAAGCTGCAAATTTTTATTTTTTTTTCGTAATTTGAGAGTGACCTTATAGCAAGCAAGGATCAACAGTACATGATAGCAGTGAGGTAGAAGTTAAGCTTGGGTTTCATTTACTACCAGTAAACATCAAATATTTCACGTATGTTAAATATATTAAATTTCATGTATGAACTACTGCAACTTATGAAATGGATTTGTAATCTCGGGATTGAAAACTGATGTATCCAGCTGATTTTTTCGTTCTTTTCGGTGCTTAAAGTGTTTTCTTTAGTTTATTAATTATCTATGGATTATGTATATTTTTTTCGTTTTTATCCGGTGACCGATTATCTTTCTGTTTTTACTGTTCTTGGGTGTGGTGACTTATGCTCAACTTTCTGAATCCAGAATTGGAAAGGGATGCAGATGAGGAGCAAATAAAGATAGCATATAGGCGTCTAGCCAAATTCTATCATCCTGATGGTTAGTCCATTATCTTCAATCCTCTATATGTGGTGCGTCTGCAATTTATTTCTTTCTCTTGTAATACGAAGACGTGTATATTTGTATGCATGTTCTTAAATCCCATATATGGATTGTCCAAAGTGAAATTTTTTTATATTGAATGATTTTTAATAATTTGAGGTGAATTTAAAGTTCCCTTCCCTGTTAGGTACTTAAGTTTGCTCTTCCAACATTTCTGTACAGAACATGGAGCTATAATTTTCAATTTCTCTTGAAATTTTTTTGCACTGGCCTTGCTAATATGCCACTTTTATCTTTCTAGTTTATGGCCTTGCTAATGTGCCACTTTTATCTTTCTAGTGTATGATGGTAGAGGAACTTTGGAAGAAGGGGAAACGGCTGAAGCACGATTTATAAAGATTCAGGCTGCTTATGAGCTTCTTGTCGATGATGAGAAAAGGAGGCAATATGATACTGATAACCGTGTGAACCCAATGAAGGTGAAAATTTTCTCTCTAATACTTATCGATGTATGCTTACATACCAAATGCATCAACTTTTTTCATATACCGTGTGAATGTGTTTAGGAATGATGAAAAGTAAGCGTCTGTCTGGTTTTTCAATAAGCTTGATTCCAAATGCGTTACAAATTTAAAGAAACTGATGCATTTTGGGGTCTAGATTATCTTTTATTTAAGTGGTCATAGTTGAAACGTTTTTGTTCTTATGAAAATGTCATTTAGTTTTCATACGATGCTGTGTTTTAGTTGTAATTGGAATTTCTAATTCTGCATGTCTTGTGATGCATCTAACTTCACCGAGATTCGTTATTTATCAGGCATCTCAAGCATGGATGGAGTGGCTTATGAAGAAGAGAAAAGCATTCGACCAGAGAGGAGATATGGCCATTGCTGCTTGGGCTGAGCAACAGCAGCTGGAATTGAATCTACGAGCACGCCGTCTTGCTCGATCGAAGGTAAAGTCATTTTTTTTAATAACTAGGAACCCAAAAACTTCGGCCTCTGGGTACTTGATGAAAGAGGGTTTGATTGGATGGTGAATGTGGCAAGGGATTGTCCATTTTTGTAACTTTGTGATGACAAACTTGTAAAACAGCATATATTTGTTGATGAAATTTCAGATTGACCCTGAAGAAGAAAGGAAGATACTGGTGAAAGAGAAAAAGGCATCCTTAGAGAACTTCAACAGCACTCTAAGACGGCATACCCTCGTTCTTCGAAAAAGGGATCTAATGCAGAGAAAGGCAGCAGAGGAGAAGAAGAAGATCATCGGCCAGCTTCTAGCAGCAGAGGGTCTTGAACTTGAACATGGTCTGGATGAATGTGACAATTTGTAGGTCAATATACTCATAATTCATTTCGATATCTGTAATTATTTAATCATATGTTTGTTCAAGGAATACATCGATTTATTGTGTAAAGTCATTGAAGGGAAATTACATGTATATAATCTTCCTACTAATCTAAAGCTACAGTGAAGTATAAGTTATGTTGTATATAGATTCTCAATTTACCTGTCGGATCACAGTAAATCGGAACTGCAGATACGTGCAACACATTTACCCTAAAGCAAGTCCAAGTTCACGGTTCATATTTCTCGTCTGCGTGCCGCAACATTTCAAGTTCGCGAAGGGAGTTTTGATGCTGTTATTTTGGAGGGGTGGGGTAGCTTTATTCTTGTGATTTGGTGAATTGGATTAGAAGTTGGTTATCATGATTGATTATAGTTTAGTATAAACTAGTGCTTCGGTGCATGCGTTTCGTGCTTGTGCAGTCGCGTTTTTTCACGAAAAAAGAGAGAGAAAAAAATGGTAAAATAAAAAATGGAAAAAAAAATGTTGCTAAACAAATAGATAATAAATTGGAATAGATACATCTATTTTACAAAAAAAAAAAAAAAAGAGTGATATTTTGGTAAATCAAAGGCACAAAGTTAGTATCATTGTGGTAATAAGAAAACCATCAAATGGTTAAACAAAAGAGAGAATGTCATATAAAATGATTAATTGTCCAATAATTTGGATTTTTTTAAGAATTTAATGTTTAATTTGGAAGTTGCAAGAGAAAAGAAAAGAAAAGAAAATAAAAGAAAAGAAATGAGAAGAAAGGAAAGAAAAATTTTTGGTTTTCCTTTCATTTCCTCCCAAATCTTTGACAAATTTTCCTCTCTTCCCTTCATAAAATTTCCAGAATAACCCTCTTTTTTTAAATTTCCTTCACTTTCTTTTCTTTTTATTCGAATCTCAACTCCCAAACTAAGCTTAAAGTAAGATGTAATAATAAATTCATGTCAGGTTTTATCAATAAATTGGAAAATACTTAATTAAACAGATTTTATTATAATAATATAGCGATTAGCGAGATGATTGTGGATGACGTATCGTACATTGCGATTATTCTGCTTTTTTTCTCTTCTTTTGGAGTTCAATTATAATTACGAGAGTTGATCCTACAACGTGGAGCCAATTTAGTGACAAAGACTGAAGTCATAACAAGGTAGCAGCGGTCAAAAGTGTGGCCTCCTTTTCATGGGGAAAAAGATACAACTTTGTTCATTTCTCCTTTCATTATCAACGTCAAAATAAGACCAAGCTCACGAGGTTATTATCTTACACGAACGATAATATATATATATAGAAATAAGTAATTTATATGATCGATAATTATATAAAGCTATGATATATACGGATTAAACGTGTGGTTAACAATCGATGATCCTTTTATCGACACCAAACTCGACCCTAATATTGAAATTAAATTATCAAAATGTAATGAAACGTTGGATAAATCATCAATCCACCCCCAATCCTATCCTAGCAACCCAGTTCATTGCTAATTCACAATTGTAGAACAAACACTCATATATTACATATAATATATAAATATATGTTCTCCAAAATAATCAAATCCTTACAGGTTATATATATATTTATCCTTCCCAAAAAAAAAATGGAGAAAAAAAAGAAGAAGAAAGATGAAATTACACAGCTAGTTGAATGTCTCCAAGATCTAGCTGCACTGCAATCTCCTCGAGCTGCTTCTTGACGCTCATGTCGATCAATTTGGAACCCGAATCCCCGTACCGGATCGTGAACCCGGCAACCAGAGTCGGGTCGATCTTGGTTTTGATCCTCACGTTCCTCGCCCCAGTCAGTTTCTGCACGCTCTTGGCGATTTGCGCCAGATGCTGCGACTCCAGATCCACCACCGAGCTCACCACCGCCAGCTCCGTCTCCGTCAGTTTGTTGTAAACCACATCGAATTCCTTGATTATGTCTCTGATTATGTCCACCCTCTTCATGTCCACCAGGATGTTTATGAAATTCGCCACGTGCGGCTGCATCTTCGACTTCTTCGCTATCTCGTCCACGATTTTGCCCTTGTCCTCCTCCGTAATCGTGGGGTTTATGAAGAAATTCACCACCGCTTCGTCGGAGAAGACCTTGTCGATCGCCTCGAGGTCGGAGCTGGTTTGCTCGAGCGTGTTGTTGGATTTCGCCACTTCGGCCAGGGCGTTGGCGTAGCTTCCGGCGACGGAGTCGGCCATTCTAGCGCCCGAGGAACCTCCTCCACCCGTGCGGCGGCGGGATTGGCGCGATTTCAGGGTGAGCTTGGGGAGGAGTAGGGTTGAGAGGGAGAGCTTGATTTTCCGCGTGGATTGCAGCTGTGAAGACGGCAGCGAACGAGACTGGAAAGCGATTGGAGTTTGCTGGAGGGCGGCGGCCATTGTAGGTGTGGTGGTGAGAAAAAGGAAGGAGGGAATTACAAAAAATGGGGGGATTTGGAAAGAGATATGGGATTGTTTGTTTGTTTGATTTAAGTGTGGATGATGGAAATGTGGTGAAGGATGGAAAATCTTATCTGGAAAAGATAAGAAATGATGGACAATTATGAGGTCACCATATGCCCATGTTAAACAAAGTCTTTGAACCATTTGAGTTCGACCGTAATCGATCTAGCATTCCATCGTTAGCGACCCGACTCGATTCGCCTATCTCGCACGGGAACACTTAGGTGGTGTTTGTTAAATTTTTTTTTGAAAAATGTTTCTTAAAAGCTCTCTCAAACACTATTTTAATTTGAAAGTTAAAGTCAAGAAAATTGTTTTCTAGAAAAATAGTAGGTCCATTCCATTCTCCAAAATTTCTGTGTTTTATGATTAGATTTGCAAGCAAGTCAAGTTACTCGTTAGTAGCTCTTGAATGTCTCGATAAAATCTTGATTCAAGCTTGATTTGATCGAACTCAGAAATTCGACTTTCATTTGAGTCGATTTTGAGTTTTAATTGTTTCTACTTGAGTAGATCGTGAGCTACTCGAGTTACTGCATATTAAACTTTTCAATAATACATAATTTAAGTTTATTTTTGTTCATATAATATAAAATTTAAACCATCAAATTATGCTTCAAACGTTCTCAATCTTTTTTGGCACGAGTTCGAGTAACTCGTATTTTCACCAGTCGATCTCGAGTATCAAATTGAAACTCGGTTGAGTTCGAAAGAGCTTGAACCCACAAATTTTAAATCGATACTCGAGTTCGACTCGACTGGTGTGTGCCCAATGCCCATAATTAGGGCTGAGATACCGAACCAAGATATCAATTTTTCGGGATATCGTACCGAAATTTTTTCGATATATAGACATTTTTTTGGTATATTGAATTTTTTTTTCGGTATCTATACGGTATCTGAATTTTTTCCATACCAAAATTTCGAAATTTTGATATCGGTATCAATATGAATTTTTTTCATACCAATATTTTAGATACGGTATACCGAAAACCCACCCCTACCCATAATTTTGAAACTTTTATCGAGCAATATTTGGTGGGGGTGATAAACAATATATACTAAATTCTGCTAATTAAGTACCATATTTTGAAGTTGTGATTATCATGATTATTCGTGAATTTCACATGTTGATAAGTAAGGCTTCCTTTAGAAAAATATTTTTATAAAAATATTTTTTTTAAAAAAAATAAAAAAATAAATATACGTTTGGATAACTATTATATATATATAAACAGTTTTACAATTAGAAAATAGAAAGTAGTATATTAATATATTTGGTTTTTTATCATTGCTTTTAATTCTAAAAATATCATAAAACACATCTCAATTTTTATTTAAAAAATATATTTGAAGAACAGTTTTTTAAAAAATATTTTCAAATATGTTTTACATAAATTTTGTCTAAACACGTAATTTAAGTTTTCTAAATTTAATTATGAAAATAAAAATATTTTTAAATTATTTGTACAAACTGACCCTAAATAATTCAACATGCATGGTCTATACGTTAAAAAGGTTTGGGATCACTAAGAAATCGACTTTTATAGAATTATAAATAATTAATCACATGAAAAATATAATATATTTTCTTGTTCATGAGGTGTGCATTTGGCCAATAAGTTACAACTGACATTCATACAAAACTGATGAGAATCTTTTTTGTGGGGAATATCAATTTTAGAAGTAATTCCCGCATCGTCGATGATCTGTTGATTAAAAATTTCTGAGACGAGAATATAAGAAAAAAAATATTCCAAGGTTCTTGTTTGTCATATTTAATTGGTACGTATTATTAATTAATTATTATGTTTTTAATATACCATATCATATTATTTTTACATAAGACCAATATTGTGTTAATTTAGATGTTTTACTTTATTATATAGAAGTAATAATGATGCCTTTCAATTAGTGTGTGTGTTGGTAGAATATGTGAATATTAGACCATTAGTCATGACTTCGATTTTTCTCGATAAATTTGTTACATAAAGATTTTAATACGATTTATTTGATTGTATATTGCTCGGAAATGTACAATTTACCTAATATTAGATAAATTTGCAATTTTAGTCCAGTAAGTTGATATGCTTTTGTTTTTACTTTTATAAAATTTAAAGTTTTGTTTTATTCCAGTAACTTGGATTTTTTGGGTTTTGATCTTTTTTCATCGAAAGTTACTAAATCAATGGAATATTAGTTATTTGACATTGATATTTTCTTATATAGCTCTTTTGACTAAAAATAATCATATGTACACCCGAATTAAAATCCATTACGCAAAAAGAAAAAAAAAAAAAAAGCAACACCCAATATTCACAAATCGGGGGTTAAAAAATTGTCATTTTTTTATTTTGATTATGTATATTTAGGATTTGTAATATAAGTTTAATTCGAAACACACGAGTCTTATAGGATAATAACGACGTTAAATAAATAATATTAGATTGATTTAGTGACTTCGGATGAAAAAAGATCAAAACCCAAAAAATAATCCAAATTACTGACTAATACCAAATTTTGAAAAATTATGAAACTAAAATAATAAACATGTCAAATTACAAGATTAAAATTGCAATTTTTCGCAAATATTTATGCATAAAAGAGCAATGCTCGAGGGATTTTATCATTAACAAACAAAAAAATTAAAAAAAATAGAGGTATTGATGTAACATCATCAGGGCAAAAACTCCTATGAGACGGTCTCAAGGGTCATTTTTATGAGACAGATCTCTTGTATGAGTTATCCATTAAAAAGTATTACAATTTATGCCAAAAGTATTACTTATTATTATAAATATGGGTAGGGTTGACCCGTCTCACAGATGAGACCGTCTCACAGAAGTGTTACTCCATCATCAGAGTCCAATTCATACATGTAATAAATGCTAAATATTCACAGAATAAATATTGGTATTTAGAGAAATGTTGAACAAGATATACATGACAAAAATATATAGTTATTAAAAAGTAAATATAAGAAGAGGAAAACAAGCAAGGGTACGAGTGAAATTACGAAAAAACGCGAATTAAAGTGGGTGCGTATAACTCGTTTGGCGATTAATGCCTGGGCATAAGGAGTAAATTATAAAATTTAAGAGGGTGTTTCCGTCAAGTAGAAAATTTGACTGTAAGACAAAACGACATGTAACATGAAATAATTAAATTAAATGTCAATTCTGAAAGCGCATTCAAGGTGACACAACCCATCCACCCACCCACCATTAAATACTACTACACGCAGAAGCACAGAGAGGCAAAGAAATGGCGGACTCAACAGATCAGCAAAACTCTAGAGCACCGTTTACTGTTGAGAATCCATGCAGATTTTTCCGAGAAATCTTAAGGGCTTTGCTGGAGTGTCTGGGCTTCGAATCTTGTTGGAGCAAAAGGGATGACAAAACTTCTTCGTCCTCCGCCGCAGACCCTCCGGCAACCGCCGCTGCTACTACTTCTTTAAGAAGAGCGCCTCCGAGACCCGTGATCAGTCCCGGGCCAGGCCCTCAGACCAACAGTACCAACGTCAACTAAACTTTTAATTTACTAATGTAATTTTTTGTTTAAAAAACATTTTGTCCATCGTATGGATCAACGTGTTGTCTTGTAAATTAATTTCACGTTCTCGGTGTGCAGGTGTGTGTTAATAGTGTTTGGTAGCGTCTCAACTTTTCAAATTTTAAATTTTGTGTAGAAAAAGCTGTCAAACACTAGGCAATCTTTCGTCCTGATCAGCTAGTTGTTGGGATCGAAGTTAAGTTCAAATCCATAATTTTAACACGAGCGATCCACGTTATTTCTGCTTAGTATCGTTCTTGTGCACATATATGCATGATTTGACAATATCAATGGTAGTACTCATGGAGAGTTCTCTCACAAAACACACACTCGTAGGGTTTGGAAGGTTTTGGTTGTCATCTTCCGTTTGTTATTTATAACTTGGCGTGAGAATATATATATATATATATATATTTATATATATACATATATATATATATATAGAGTAATTTTCAGCTGCCCAACCATTCATGTCCAACTTGTTAAGGGTGAGGCCTTTTGGGTGGGTTCCCAAAAACAAAACCATGAGGGTTTATACCCAAAGTGGACAATATCATACCATTGTGGAGATATCCGGATTTCATTTCATTGATCCAACAACTGGTATCAGAGCTATTACGGTGTTCGGGAGCCTTGGAGAAAAGATTTTTTGAAATTTTATTAAGGCAGGAGAAGCGATGGGCGGAAATGACGGATCGGGACCTGAAATCAATAAGTTCGACGGTACAGATTTCACGTTCTGGCGGTTACAGATTAAAGACTATTTGTACAGCAAGAAGCTACATCAACCTCTATCCGGGGAGAAGCCAGAAAAGATGGAGGATGATGAGTGGGAGCTCCTTGACCGACAGGTGTTAGGTGTAATACGATTGACCCTAACAAAGAATGTGGCACACAACGTGGCGGAGGCAAAAACCACAGAGGAGATGATGTCCATTTTGTCGGACATGTACGAGAAACCATCAGCAAATAATAAAGTGTTCCTCATGAAAAAGTTATTCAACTTGAAGATGGAGGAAGGTGCTTCGATGGCGGCACACATCAATGAATTCAACACGAATGTTTCCCAGCTAACATCGATGGAAATCAAGTTTGATGATGAGATCCCTGCACTTATTCTTTTGGCGTCTTTACCAAATGTTTGGGAGCCGATGCGGGCAGCGGTTAGTAATTCTGCTGGCAAAGGAAAATTACAATTCAATGATGCCAGAGATCGAATTCTTGGTGAAGAAGTTTGCAGGATGGATTCGGGAGAAGCGACATCATCGAGATCTGCTCTTAATCTCGAGAATAGAGGCAGAGGCAGAAGCAGCGAAAAAGGTTCTAATCGATGGCGTGGCAGATCCAAATCAAGAACTGGAAAAGACAAAAATACTTTTGAAAAGAAATTGAAGTGCTGAAGCTGTGGTGAAACTTGTCATATGAAAAAGGACTGCAAATCACCCAAAAATAATGCAAATGTTGTTAATGAGAATGTACATGATGCCTTAGTACTATCCATGGAAAGCCCGGTTGATTTTTGGGTTATGGATTCGGGAGCTTCGTTTCATACCACTAGTGATCGTGAGCTATTCAGTAATTAAAATGTTGGTAATTACGGAAAAGTTTTCCTGCCTAATGAAAAACCTTTGTAAATAGCTGGTACGGGTGATGTCAGTTTGAAAATGTCAAACGGATCTATCTGGAAGCTCAACAAAGTGAGGCATGTACCAAAGTTGACCCGGAATCTAATCTCAGTGGGACAGCTCGATGACGAAGACCATAAAGTGACCTTTGGTGATGGCTCTTGGAAAGTTAGCAAAGGAGCCATGATTATTGCTCGAGGAACAAAAACTGGAACTCTTTATATGACTTCCAGTTGCAGAGAAATGTTAGCAGCTGTGGATGCTGGAGCCAACTCAAGTCTATGACATTGTAGACTTGGACATATGAGTGAGAAGGGAATGATGATGCTGATATCAAAAGGAAAGCTACCGGAGTTAAAAACTGTCGAACACAAATTGTGTGAAAGTTGTGTTCTTGGAAAACAGAAAAGGGTGAGCTTTTCGAAAGGTGGTAGAGAACCAAAAGCAGCAAAGTTGGAGTTGATTCATACTGATGTATGGGGACCATCTCCTGTGACATCCCTTTGCGGCTCACGATATTATGTCACATTTATTGATGATTCGAGTAGGAAAGTTTGGGTTTATTTTTTGAAAAATAAATCTGATGTTTACGAAACCTTTAAGAGGTGGAAAATCATGGTGGAAAATGAGACCAACTTAAAGGTGAAGTGCTTACGGTCTGATAACGGAGGAGAATATGAAGATTTTGAGTTCAAGAAGTATTGTGCACAAAACGGGATCAAGATGGAGAAAACCATTTCTGGTACACCTCAACAGAATGGTGTGGCTGAAAGAATGAACAGAACCCTGAATGAACGTGCCAGGAGCATGAGATTGCACGCAGGACTGCCGAAATCATTCTGGGCTGATGCAGTTAACACTGCAGCGTATCTGATCAACAAAGGACCTTCGGTACCACTTGATTGCAGAATACCAGAGGAGGTCTGGAGCGGCAAAGGAGTAAACCTTTCGTTCTTGAAAGTGTTTGGTTTTCTCTCATATGTTCACATCGGTTCAGCCAGTAGAACGAAACTTGATCCGAAATCAAAGAAATGTTTCTTTATTGGTTATGGAGATAATGATTTGGTTATCGGTTCTGGGATGACCAAAATCGAAAGATCATTCGGAGCAGAGATGTCATTTTCAATGAGCAAGTTTTGTACAAGGACAAGTTAGACATTGCAGCAGGAGATAAATGTACTGAAGTCCAGAAGTCAAATGAAGTGCCATTGATAGATATTCCTATGAATGAGTCGGAGGATAGTAAGCAGGAAGAAGAAACTGCACAAGAAGTTGATCCACAAACTCCGATGATTGAACTCAGGAGATCGTCAAGAACAATCAGACCACCTCAGAAATACTCCCCTGCACTTCATTATATTTTGCTAACAGATAAAGGTGAACCAGAGACCTTTGATGAAGCGATGCAAAATGATGATTCAATCAAGTGGGAGTTGGCCATGAAAGACGAGATGGATTCACTGTCATCCAATCAGACTTGAGAGTTAACAGAACTTCCGAAAGACAAAATGACATTACACAACAAGTGGGTGTACCGGATCAAAGAAAAAGTTGACGGTAGCAAGAGGTACAAGGCGAGACTTGTTGTGAAAGGTTTTCAACAGCGGGAAGACGTTGATTATACCGAGATTTTCTCTCCAGTGGTGAAGTTAACCACTATCAGAACTGTACTTGGACTAGTGGCTAATAAAGACTTACATCTGGAGCAGTTGGATGTAAAGACGGCGTTTCTTCATGGTGACTTGGATGAAGAAATTTATATGAAGCAGCCACAGAGATTTGAAGTACGAGGGAAGGAGAAAATGGTATGCAAACTTCAGAAGATCTTGTACGGTCTCAAACAAGCTCCAAGACAGTGGTACAAGAAGTTTGATGGATTCATGAATAACAACGGTTTCCTGAGGTGTCAGGCGGATCACTATTGTTATATGAAGAAGATTAATGGTTTTTATATCATTCTACTGCTATATGTGGATGACATGTTGATAGCAGGATCATGTCTGGTAGAGATTGATAAACTCAAGAGAGAATTATCAAAAGAATTTGCAATGAAGGATTTGGGTGCTGCAAAGCAAATCCTTGGAATGAGGATCTCAAGAGATCGGGTGAACGGAGTCTTGAAGTTATATCAGGCAGAGTACGTGAAAAAGGTGCTTAGCAGATTCAACATGAATGAAGCCAAACCAGTGAGTACTCCTTTGGCTAGTCATTTCAAACTAACCAAAGTCCAATCACCACGACGGAGCAGTAGTATGCCTATATGAATAAGATTCCTTATGCCTCTGCTGTCGGAAGCTTCATGTATGCAATGATGTGCACAAGACCAGACATAGCACATGCAGTGGGAGTTGCGAGCAGGTTTATGATCAATCCGAGAAAACAACACTGGGAAGCAGTGAAGTGGATTCTCAGATACTTGAAAGGTACTACTGGTTTATCTCTATGCTTCAGGAGGACTAATCAGGACTTACAATGATATGTCGATGCCGACATGGGTGGTGACTTAGATGGCAGAAAGAGTACTACTGGATATGTGTTCACATTGGGTGGTACGGCAGTAAGTTGGGTGTCCAAATTGCAAAAGATTGTTGCACTTTCAACTACTGAAGCTGAGTACGTTGCAGTCACGGAAGCGAGCAAAGAGATGATTTGGTTGAGATCATTCTTTAAAGAGTTGGGTCAGAAGCTTGAGGATAACACATTACACTGTGACAGTCAGAGTGCTATTCATTTGGCAAAGAATCCTGTTTATCATGCTAGGACGAAGCATATACAGGTTCGGTACCATTTTATCAGATCAGTTTTGGAAGATGGAATCTTGATGCTTGAGAAGATTCCTGGAAGTAAAAATCCAGCTGATATGTTCACAAAGGCGGTGACCACTGACAAACTGGAGTTGTGTTCGACTTCAGTTGGATTGCAAGAATAAGCAAGGAGGGATGAGTTGCTGCATTGACTGTGTGAAGTCATGATTGAAATCAAGTTTTCAAGTGGGAGAATTGTTAAAGGTGAGGCCTTTTGGGTGGGTTCCCAAAAACAAAACCATGAGGGTTTATACCCAAAGTGGACAATATCATACAATTGTGGAGATATTCGGATTCCATTGATCTAACACAACTCGTCACCGACCACTAAAACCCACTACCGGGTTTTAGTTGTCGGGGATGAGTTGGACATCATTGGTTGGACAGCTAAATATATATATATATATATATATATATATATATATTTGTTTTTCTTGACGTGTGCGCATGATGACCTTCTCGTTATCATTCTAGAATTCAAAATTTTGGGCAAAAACATTTGTTACGGTGTAAATGTATGTATAGGCTTTGTACGTTCTAGTACTTTGATCTTGGTGAAAAATTTAGAAATAGTTTTTCTTTTTTACATGCATTCTCAATTTTGGTCGGATACGTGATTAATAGCTACATCATTTTAATAATCTGGTTCATCAAATTAATTAACTTTGTAAAAATCTAATTCATCCCATTAAATTAAAGTCAAATTTGAACCAATTGAAAGAGATGAATATAAAGTTGGAAGCATATACAAGGCTTAGGCCACTTCCAAATGTATGTCGGAGTCGATATATATTAATATTTGGTAACAACTTATTAATTAATGAATTATGCTGCACATTTTATTTGTTTATCAGGGAAAAGAAAAGTTTTCTGATCATTGTCGACAAAACAAAAATTAACCGAAATCATATGTATATATATAATTAATAAATTCATTTCACCAAAAATGTACAAACTAAAATTCACCACACATTCAGAAATAACCACCAAAACTAGGTAGCAAGATGAATGAGATAATATATATGGCCACCATTTCTGTTCTAGATAATGATTCACAAGATAATTGTGATCTAATGTTCACGTTAATTACCATATGACATTCAATATAGGAGATCATCACTTCAATTATAATATATATATATATATATATATATAAAATCATGTATGCCATGGTGCTTAAAAGTAAATCAATTCAATTTTATGCCGAGCAAAACATAATTACATGCACGATTCTTTCAATGATTTACAAAAATTGCATAATCTTCATCTTTAACGTCGTGGTTTCCTTGACAAAATATCTTTCCTTACCCACACACATGTTTAACAATTTTTCAGGGAGGAACGGAAATTATCGATATTCAACATAACTCTAATATAATGAATGCTTCTATTACTAATGCAACTTATAAAGAAGCTTGGAAATCGGATGAATATATATATAGCATTTTCAATGGATCGGACCTGATTAAGCAAATATGAAAATTGTATGACATCTATTAATTATGACTTATGAGAGAGGAGGAGATTTTCCACCTATTAATAACTAATTTCGATATTATATATTTGTCAAATCCATCTCAGATTTAACCTCGTAAATTTGAATTTTCAAGCCAAATTTTGGAAGTAGTTACTTTCTTGCAATCTATTTATGTGCAGCAACGTACAGTACCTAAAATACAGCTGAAGTCTAACAATTTTGACCCTAGATTTGTGCCCATCTAAAATACAAAACATCGACGAGCACACCTTTCTAGTTCTTGACAAAAACAAATATAAATATTGATATATGTTATAATTAAATTTAGAATTTAATTTAGTGAGATATAATGTAATCATCATCAACATCATCATCATCATCATATGTCGCGTGCACACGACAGAAAAATTAGTTTTCAAGATCGTTTATTTAAGAGCGGTTCAAAAATCGATCTCATTCACTACAATTTTAAGAGCGGTGTGTAAACCGCTATAATATCTATAAGCTTCAAGAGTCGGTCGACAAGATTATCAATAGAAAAATTGTTAACAACCCGCTTGCATAGGGGTAGCGTGTTACAACATTCATTAAATGCTCAACTGTATTATTACAGGAACGATTTTTGTATGTTTAGGAGCGGTTTTAAACCGCTCTTAAAATCGGATTAGATTTTACACGGCCCACCCACCGTTTAAGTTATTGGACGACAATTTTTCCCTTCTTCGCTGCGTCGCTCAGAAAATTTGCTGGAAAAATTAATTTGCATCAATTTGAAAATCCGATTCACGTTTTTGGCATCAATCTTTAGAACGAACACACACAAGCAAGTATTTGATCGTGAAACTCATTTTTAATTAATTCCAGGGATTCGAAAATCTGATTGCTTTGATCTTCTCACGGGTGCTTGATTCATACATTTGACTCAAGACTATATATATTTTCCATTATAAAAGTAATTTAAAAATTATTTTATTTTCATTATTTTCTCAGTGTATGTGTATTTAAATATTACTACATTAATGTATGTAAAGGTTAGTTTGTTGGGGTTTGTAGTCAAAGAGAATTTTGAGTTGAGAAGGTGTTTGTTATGATTGAGTCTCGAATTCGATATCTCGTTGTGTGTAAATTACTTTTTTTTCTTCTCTTGATCATGCTTAAGCGAAAAATGTATTCGAGGGATTTACCATTGTCTGTGCTGCTCAGGTGCAGTGAATGGTCTACTCTACAACGATGTACTGGTGAAGTGCAAATCGATCCGATAAACAGGACTGGAAACTTGGGGGTATCAATTCATGGTTTGATCTGTTATGTAGTATGAATTTTGTTTGATATTATACGATTCGATTTTACGTATTTGTAAAGTTACAAGTTGCTTAAAATACTATCTTTGATATATTTATTATAACTTATAAGGTAATTGTTGATTGTTGAATCATAATCTTATTTTCATAATATTAAAAATTGTAAGGAGATTTTAAGATCATGTAACTTTTATATCTTGTTGATGATATAAGTTTTATGTAGGATAAACAAAATGATATGAATTGTTATTCAAATTTCTAGCCTATGATTTTTTTTATCCCTTCATTTGACCTATGTTGGCGGAATAATGTAGAAGCTTTAGTTTTACAATTGATTGTGTATAAGTTAATCTGTACAATTTCCAGCCTATGCTATTTTTATGAACTCTTTATTTGTTTAAAAGTGTTTTACTGCATATGTAAAAATAATTGAACAGGATTTGATAATGGAGAGGGCATGGATGGACTACCCCATGGTAGTCTTGAGTATCGGGTGAGTGTGCTACACTTTTTACGTTATGCATTTATTGACGCTGATTTTGAAGTAAAAAACCATGTTCTTGTCGCAAATGCATAAACTCATTGAATCATGATCGTGAAACAATATATGAGCATTTGATGATAAATGGTATCTTACGAGATTATCGTATTTGAAATTTTCATGGAGAAAAATGCATAGTACATTCTCATGTTAGTATGAGTGACAAGCTACCGACTTAATTTGAGGAGGTTCCTGATATGACTAATCATGAAACAGTGGTTGAAGAAATGTTACGTGAAGCACTTGGGATTCCTGAAGAAACATTAATGAGTAATGAGAAATTTTGTTAGTGGATCAACAAGTCATTCAGTAAATGATTCTAATGTAGAAGACTTTTATCAAATGCTAGATGATGGAAAACAACCGCTATATTTCGGATGCACCGAGTTTTCTAAATTGACGTTTCTTGTCGAGTTATTTAAGTTGAAAGTGAGCGGAAAATGGAGTAGTAACTCATTCATGACTATTGTTGGACTTTCTTCGCCGAGCGCTTCCATATGATGCACAAATACCTGATTCTTTTTATAAGGTGAAGAAATTAATTTCTAAGTTAGGACTTCATTATGAAAAAATACATGTTTGCCCGAATGATTGTATGATTTATTGAGGTGAAAATGAGAAAGAACGGGTTTGCAAAGTGTGTAACCTCTCGAGATGGAAGAATTTGCAAAAATAGTCGAAGAAGTCATGTAAAGGTGGGAAAAAATGTCTTTTTGTGAAGACTCCAGCCAAGATATTTTGGTATTTTCCATTAAAACCAAGATTACAAAGATTATTCATGTCATCCAAAACTTCTGAAAGCATGCAATGACATTTTGAAAAATGGGTTGTGGATGGAAATGTGAGGCATCCAACTGATTCACAAGCTTGGAAGGCATTTGATGAACGACACCAAGAATTTGCATTTGATCCTAGGAATGTACGGTTGGGGCTCACCGCTCATGGTTGTAATCCTTTTAAAAATCAAAGTACTTCACATAGTACTTGTCCTATTGTCTTTATGACTTAAAATTTGCCACCATGGGAATGTATGAAATCTCATTCGATGATTTTATTCATTCTAAGTCCAAGAGCACCTGAGAATGATATTGATGTTTATTTACGTCCTTTACTATATGAGCGGCAGGATTTGTGGGAAAATAGGGATGACAATGGGGTGGGGGTGGGGGCGGGGACGGGGACGGGGATATGCTTTCCCCATCTCCGTCCCTGAATTCGAACCTCATCCTCATACCCGTCTCGATCCTCATATTTCTTATAGGAGATTCCCCATCACCATCCCCGCGGGGACCAAGTTCCTATTCCCGTACCCATATTCGAAAACATATATATTATAAATAAATTTTATTATAATATATATATATATATATATGATATTAGTAAATTTTATTATATAAGAATATAAAAATTATTATTCAATTTTATGACAAAATATATAAAATATTTTGGGTCAATTTTTTTATTATAATATTAAATTTTAAAATTAATAAAAATATTTTAAATAACAAATATTTTTGTCAATAAAAATTATTATTTTAAATAAAATACTATGTATCAAAAATTTATTAAAATTATATATTGTTTCTAAATTTATCAAAATAAATAAAAAAATATACATAGATTAATATAAATAGTTTATATGTGTACGTAACATTAATGAGATTCAAATTAAAATTTTATGTTATAAAAAATTATGTTATCATAAACGGATGCATTATATATAATACATAAAAATATATATAAACCAAATAATAATAATAATTTTAATTTTAATTTTTTATAATATTTTAGATTTAATAAAATTTGATAATTAAAATATTTGTATACTATATTATTATTATTTTTATTATTATTATTATTATTATTATTATTATTATTATTATTATTATTATTATTATTATTATTATTATTATTATTATTATTATTATTATCATCGGGTGGGTTCGGGGATGAAGATAACATCACCATACCCGCCCCAATATGTTGCGGGGATTTTTAAAAATCCCCGAACTCGAACCCATACTAGAAAATACTCCTCCGAATCCGTCCCGTTTTGGGTTTTCCCCGTGGGAACCCGAACCCGCGGGAAAAATTGACATCCCTATGGGAAAATGGGATATCAACATATGATGCTTGCAATAAAGAAATGTTTCAAATGTGGGATGTGTTACTTTGGACAGTTAGTGACTTTCTCGGTTTGGAATGTTTGTCTGGGTGCAATACATATGCGAAGAATGCATGCCCAACATATGCTGATAATACAGATGCATTGTACTTGAAGCATGACAAAAAATGGTCATTTCGAGGGAATCATCGCTTCTTATCTCCTGATTCAGAGATTCGAACAATGACGAGTTACAGTAAGCCAGAGCCATTCAAGTTAGATTTGATGTCATTGTTTGGATCTGATGTCCTTCAAATGACCCGAAACAAGAATGTAGTGTTTGAAAAGAGTAATGCATAAAAATCAATTGTACGCCTAAAAACTGGGCCGATTGAGCAGATGTTGAGAGAACAAATCATATTTTTTTTCCTTTCATATTGGGATTATAATTTGATCAGACATAATTTGGATCCTATGCGCATTGAAAAAAATGCTTGTGACAATGTCCTCGGGACACTTTTAAACGATCCCAACAAAAGCAAAGATAATGCTGCTGCTCATTGAGATTTTAAAAATATTGGGTATTAAGAAACAGTTGTGTCCAAGGACACAACCAAATGACACAGATTATTTTCCGCCTGCTTGACACTCTATGAGAAAATCAGAGAAGAAGATTTTTTGTTCTGTGTTAAAAGATATTCGTGTCTCTATGGTTTGTCATCTGACATTTCAAAATGTGTCGATGTTGGATGTTGTTGAATTATGGGTCTAAAAAGTCATGATTGTCATGTCATAATGGAGAAATTTTATCCAATTGCTCTTCGTCGTGTGTTGTCAAAAAAAGTAATCGCGCCATTAATTGTTTTATGTGAATATTTTAGGGTAGTTTGTGCAAAGCATTTGCGAGAATATGAATTACAAAAGGCCGAGGAAGGGGTTGTTTTGACATTGTGTCAGTTAGAAATTGTAGTAGCCCGTAACCAAAATCAGTAATTAAGAAATTAATCATAATTACTTGGGTAGAGTTCGGAAGCTCCGAAGGCGAGTTCGGAAGCTCCGATCAGGATCGGAAGCTTCGAACAGGATCGGAAGCTCCGATCGATATTACGTCAGGCATGACGTGTGGCAAGATCGAAAGCTCCGATCAGGACCGGAAGCTCCGATCATCCCTATCCGGAGTCAACAAGTGATATTTTGACACGTGGCAGATCAGGATCTTCGGAAGCTCCGATGGCAGGATCGGACGTTTCGATTGAGGTTCGGACGTTCCGATCAAGGATCGGAAGTTCCGATCGTTGTCTATAAATAGAAGGCCGAGACTTCACTTTCATTTGCCAATTCCGAGTTCTCCTTTCCTTTCTAGTCCTTTTGGAGCGGTTCTAGCCCTCTTAGGCTTGGTTCGGAGGTCAGCGAGGCGTTCGGTAGTCGTAGCGGAGTTGTGCCCAAGTTCTGGAGGCATCGACATCAAAGGGCTAACGACGGACGAAGGTATAGCTTTTGCTTCCTATAAATATTTAGGAGTATGCAATAGCTTAGTTAAGGCTTTTAGAGCACTTTAATGATAGTAGTATCATTTGGCAGTGTAGAGCAGACTATAGGCGTGGACCTAGAGTTGGTAGAGCTTGCACTGTATTGAGGTACGAAAGTACTGTTCGAGATATCCTGACTGAGTATGCATGTATTATGTGACTGCATGATTTATATGCCATGATATTATGCTGCATTCATTTGCATCTTGCTGTATCTCTTTCGAGATGTCTGTTAGTAGGGTTGTACCCTATCCTGTTAGTGGATGGACTTCCATCGATTTGGGTCCGGCGTATCCACGGTTATCTCGGTATGGGAGCCACCTCCTGAAGCGACGGCACAACGTGCTACATACCAGGGCCCGGTCTGTCTCTGTTATCTGATCCTTGACCTCAAGTCTATAGGGAGTTCACTTTGCATGCATGTATACTCATACTCTCGTACTGAGCGTTTTATGCTCACGTCTCGTACTCTGTATTTTTCTGGACACCCTATTCCATGGGGCAGGTTTGCGATTGGACGAGGATGGTGGATCCAGGAGGGGCTAGTCAGTGGTTGGCCAGCTGGAGCTTCGTCTAGGTTTTATTACTGTTGTTTGATACAGCTATTCGATTTGGTTGTATATTATTGGATAATTACAGATTCCTTTACTTGGAATTGTATAATGTTATTGGATTCCGCAGTTTTATTCTGATATCTGTTTAATTAAGTAACTTGCATGCATAAATTCTGTTTAGTAGGTGATCCGGGTAAGGGTCACTACATTTTTGGTATCAGAGCATGCAAAAGAATTCTTGGGATTTAGTCTCATCTTGAGGTATTTTTGTAGATGTCAAATCGTGACGACCGGAGTTCTCATGGCAGTGTTGGTGGGCGTTGGGGTGATGCCGACCGGGAGCCTCGTCGAGAACGGCGTCATCGTCATCATGACGACGAGCGTTTCACTGTGCGTCGATTCTTAGCTATGGGTCCTAAGCCCTTAGTTGGAGGTGAGTCTCCGGAGGATGCGGAGAACTGGTTAGACCGCATGGAGACGACTTTTTAGACTTTCTAATGTACCGAGGAGCAGAAGGTGGAGACCCTTGGCTATCTTCTGGATGGGCGTACGCGCAGGTGGTGGAGGTTTACTTCTGCACCTTTTGTTGCGGCGAGAGGAGTGGCCACCTGGGCCGAGTTCCGCACAGCTTTCCAAAAGCGGTATTTTCCTCCTGCACTCCGTCAGTCAAAGGCAGGCGAGCTACTGAGTCTGCGACAGGGAGCCATGTCTATCAATGAGTATCAGCAGAGGTTCTTTGATCTGCTATCCTATTGCCCCGAGATTGCTGATAGCTCAGAGATGAAGTATAATCTGTTTCTTCAGGGCCTTAACCCTGAGATCCATGACCGTGTGGCGGTTGGCGACGACATGTCCTACGAGGGTTTGGTGAGCCGTTGTCACCAGGCGGAGGACAACATTCGGCGGAACAGGTCTTTCCCTCTGTCGAGACCTGCTAGTTCTTTGGGTCCCCGTGCCCAAACTTTCAAGAAGTCTGGATCTTTTTCTTCCTCTGGTTCTGGAGGTGTTGTCCGTTACGGTAAGAAGGACAAGTGTGATCACTGTGGGAAGAACCATCCATCCGACAAGTGCCGTAGAGCTTCTGGAGCTTGTTTCCGTTATGGAGAGACTGGTCATATCCGGAGAGATTGTCCACTGTCTGGGGGAGGCGGTTCTGGTTCTGGTTCAGGATCGGGTTCTCAGGCCACCGTACAGCAGAGGTCGCAGGGACAGTCTGCTGGGAGTTCTCATTTGAGGCCACGAGCTTCTGGCCAGGTGTTTGCCCTGAGACATGATCAGGCTGTGGAGGAGAATGAGAAAGTCATCGCAGGTACATTTCTGCTTTATGATATACCTGCTCTTGTACTTATTGACACTGGTGCATCTCATTCCTTCATTTCTGCACGTTTTGTTAAGAGGCATAAGTTACCATGCATTGCACTAGACGTAGTGATGTCTGTTTCTACTCCGACGGGCCAATCTGCTTTGGCTAAGCGTCTAGTGATGGGTTGCCCTTTAGAGTTCGAAGGGAACATTCTGTTAGCAAATCTCATGGTCCTGGCGATGGATGACTTTGATTGCATTCTGGGAATAGACATGTTGACTACCTATCGAGCTTCAGTGGACTGCTATTAGAGATTAGTACGCTTTCATCCGGAGGGGAGTGAGAGCTGGTTTTTCTATGGTGAGGGAGCGCGACCCCCGATGCCTTTGGTATCAGCTTTGAGAGCTTGTCGAGCTCTAGAGTCTGGCGGGGAAGGCTACCTTATCTATGCAGTAGATTTGTCCGCTGAGAGTTTAGGGATAGAGAGCATTCCTGTTGTGGATGAATTTCCAGATGTGTTTCCTGATGAGATTCCGGGTTTTCCTCCTGCTAGGGAAGTCGAGTTTGGCATAGAGTTGATGCCGGGTACTTCGCCTATTTCTAGAGCACCGTATCGTCTGGCTCCGTCAGAGATGCGCGAGTTGAAGAATCAACTACAGGATCTTTTGGACAAGGGGTACATTCGTCCTAGTGTATCTCCTTGGGGAGCTCCTGTTCTCTTCGTGAAGAAGAAGGATGGGTCGATGCGGCTGTGCATTGACTATCGGCAGCTGAATCGAGTCACTGTGAAGAACAAGTATCCGTTGCCTCGTATTGATGACTTGTTTGACCAGCTGCAGGGCACATCAGTTTACTCCAAGATTGACTTGAGATCTGGGTATCATCAGTTGAGAGTCCGTGATCAGGACGTATCCAAGACTGTATTCCGTACTCGCTATGGGCATTACGAGTTCCTAGTGATGCCATTTGGTTTGACTAATGCGCCGGCTATATTCATGGATTTGATGAACCGTGTCTTCAGGGAGTATTTGGACAAGTTTGTCGTGGTCTTCATTGACGACATCTTGGTTTATTCGCATAATACGGAAGAGCATGTTTCTCACTTGCGGTTAGTACTACAGACTCTTCGAGATGAGCAGTTGTACGCCAAGCTGAGCAAGTGTGAATTCTGGATGGATAGAGTGGTCTTTCTTGGCCATATCATATCCAGGGAAGGGATTTCTGTTGATCCAAGCAAGATTGAAGCGGTACTTAATTGGTCGCGTCCGACGACAGTTGCTGAGATCCGTAGTTTTCTGGGTCTAGCAAGGTATTATCGTCGCTTCATTTTGAACTTCTCTCAGTTAGCTCGACCGTTGACGCAGCTTACCCGCAAAGGTGTTGATTTTGAGTGGTCCTCCGAGTGTGAGGAGAATTTCCGTGAGCTTTGATGGCGGTTGACTTCTGCGCCGGTGTTGGCATTACCGTCAGGATCTGGAGGGTATGTAGTTTACACGGATGCTTCTCTTCAGGGGTTAGGTTGTGTCCTGACTCAGAATGGGCATGTGATCGCATACGCTTCTAGACAGCTGAAGCTTCACGAGGACAACTACCCAGTCCACGATTTGGAATTGGCAGCCATTGTGTTCGCTTTGAAGATCTGGCGTCATTATCTGTATGGCGAGAAATTTGAGATCTTCACCGACCATAAGAGTCTCAAGTATTTGTTCACTCAGGCGGAGTTGAACATGAGGCAGAGACGTTGGATGGACTTGCTTAAGGACTATGATTGCGAGATTAAGTACCATCCGGGAGCTGCTAATCTCACCGCTGATGCTTTGAGTCGCAAGGTGCGACTATCCGCACTTCAGACTTGTTCGATGTCTAGTGCGATCAGTGACTGTTGTACTTCAGGTTTTACCTTCAAGCATAAGAAAGGTATGCAGAGTATCCAGATGTTTGCGATATTATCTGAGCCAGCCTTGTATTCACGGATCCGAGATGCTCAGATGTCTGATTCGAAGACCCAGCATTTAGCTCGTCTAGCTAACGAGGGTAGCTCGTCTGGATTTCATTATCAGTCAGATGGCTTTCTGTGTTTGTCTGGTAGGCTTGTGATTCCGCAGGATGAAGAGTTGCGAGAGGAGATTTTGTCTCAGGCACATCGCACTAAGTTGAGTATTCATCCTGGGAGCAACAAGATGTACAAGGATCTACGTACTCGTTTCTGGTGGAAAAGAATGAAACGCAGTGTTTATCAGTTTGTTTCGAGATGTTTGGTGTGTCAACAGGTCAAGGCAGAGCACCGACGACCTGAAGGATTGCTTCACAGTCTGCCTATTCCTGAATGGAAATGGGAGTTTATCACAATGGACTTTGTGACCCATTTGCCGGTATCCCCAAGGAACTGTGATGCTATCTGGGTTGTGGTGGACCGACTCACCAAGTCAGCGCATTTCATTGCCTATAGCCGAGAGTACTCTGTGGATCGCATGGCACGGATGTACATTCAGGAGATCGTCCGACTTCATGGAGTGCCTGTGAGCATTGTCAGCGATCGGGACCCCAGGTTTACTTCTAGATTCTGGGGGAGTGTTCAGCGTGCGATGGGTACTACTCTCAGTTTGAGTACTACCTATCATCCGGAGACTGATGGTCAGTCAGAGCACACTATCCGTACGTTAGAGGATATGCTTAGAGCGTGCGTCATGGATTTTGGTTCAGCCTGGCAGGATCATTTGCCGTTGATCGAGTTCGCTTACAACAAAAGCTATCATACTAGTATTGGGATGACACCTTTTGAGGCGTTGTATGGGCGATGTTGTCGTACTCCACTCTTCTGGGAAGAAGTGGGGGAGAGACAAGCTGAGGGACCGGAGTTTATCCAGCAGGCGATAGACATTGTTGATCAAATCAAGAAACGGATTAAGACTGCACAGGATCGTCAGGCCAGCTATGCTAATATCAAGCGTAGGCCTTTGCAATTCGAGGTCGGGGAGAAAGTGTTTCTGAGAGTGTCACCTTTCCGCAAGATTCTCAGATTTGGCCTTAAGGGCAAGTTGTCTCCCAGATTTATCGGTCCGTTTGAGATCTTGGAGAGCATTGGCGATTTGGCTTATCGACTAGCTTTGCCACCGCATCTATCCAGTATTCACGACGTGTTCCACGTATCTCTGTATGTGGCGGATGAATCTCATATTCTGCAACGATCTGAGGTTCAGGTAGACAAGGATTTGACTTATGTTGAGAAACCTCTTCGTATCCTGGATTATAAAGATAAGGTTTTACGGAACAAAGTCATTCCTTTAGTTTTAGTTCAGTGGTAGCGCCGAGGCACTGAGGAAGCTACTTGGGAGCTTGAGGACAGGATGCGTAAAGACCATCCTGAGTTGTTTTGATTTTATTCTTTAAATTTGTATTCAGTTGCAAACTTTGTAAACGTTTGATTTGAATAAAGAATGTTTCTGATTTCTGTATTTGCATTCGGTACTTAAGATCTGATTTCGAGGACGAAATAGCTTAAGTGGGGGAGAATGTAGTAGCCCGTAACCAAAATCAGTAATTAAGGAATTAATCATAATTACTTGGGTAGAGTTTGGAAGCTCCGAAGGCGAGTTCGGAAGCTCCGATCAGGATCGGAAGCTCCGAACAGGATCGGAAGCTCCGATCGATATTACGTCAGGCATGACGTGTGGCAAGATCGGAAGCTCCGATCAGGACCGGAAGCTCCGATCATCCCTATCCGGAGTCAACAAGTGATATTTTGACACGTGGCAGATCAGGATCTTCGGAAGCTCCGATGGCAGGATCGGACGTTCCGATTGAGGTTCGGACGTTCCGATCAAGGATCGGAAGTTCCGATCGTTGTCTATAAATAGAAGGCCGAGACTTCACTTTCATTTGCCAATTTCGAGTTCTCCTTTCCTTTCTAGTCCTTTTGGAGCGGTTCTAGCCCTCTTAGGCTTGGTTCGAAGGTCAGCGAGGCGTTCGGTAGTCGTAGCGGAGTTGTGCCCAAGTTCTGGAGGCATCGACATCAAAGGGCTAACGACGGACGAAGGTATAGCTTTTGCTTCCTTCAAATATTTAGGAGTATGCAATAGCTTAGTTAAGGCTTTTAGAGCATTTTAATGATAGTAGTATCATTTGGCAGTGTAGAGCAGACTATAGGCGTGGACCTAGAGTTGGTAGAGCTTGCACTGTATTGAGGTACGAAAGTACTGTTCGAGATATCCTGACTGAGTATGCATGTATTATGTGACTGCATGATTTATATGCCATGATATTATGCTGCATTCATTTGCATCTTGCTGTATCTCTTTCGAGATGTCTGTTAGTAGGGTTGTACCCTATCCTGTTAGTGGATGGACTTCCATCGATTTGGGTCCGGCGTATCCACGGTTATCTCGGTATGGGAGCCACCTCCTGAAGCGACGGCACAGCGTGCTACATACCAGGGCCCGGTCTGTCTCTGTTATCTGATCCTTGACCTCAAGTCTATAGGGAGTTCACTTTGCATGCATGTATACTCATACTCTCGTACTGAGCGTTTTATGCTCACGTCTCGTACTCTGTATTTTTCTGAACACCCTATTCCATGGGGCAGGTTTGCGATTGGACGAGGAGGGTGGATCCAGGAGGGGCTAGTCAGTGGTTGGCCAGCTGGAGCTTCGTCTAGGTTTTATTACTGTTGTTTGGGTTTATACAGCTATTCGATTTGGTTGTATATTATTGGATAATTACAGATTCCTTTACTTGGAATTGTATAATGTTATTGGATTCCGCAGTTTTATTCTGATATCTGTTTAATTAAGTAACTTGCACGCATAAGTTCTGTTTAGTAGGTGATCCGGGTAAGGGTCACTACAAAAATGATTTTCCCACCATCTTTTTTCAAGGACACTGGGGCCTTTTTCTTACAATGCGTCGCTAGTTCTAGAAAATTGTACCAATTGTATATCGAGATTTAGATAAAGGTATGTACCATAAGAATTCCAGGACACTAAAAAGACTTCAGAACTAGAACTCTGGGGAGATGAGTATCTCCATGTATGGTGTTGCTTTAACATGGACAATATTGTCCTGCCAAAAAACTATATGCAGTGCTCATCTACAAGTTCCAAAGTACCCTTATCCACGCTGCATCCTTCCTCCGCAACAAAGAGAAGACCGTCTTCCAAAATGCAAATATGAAAATCAGTCATGTTGGAAACACAGGCCCTAGGACTCCAAGAATATTTCGATCGACCCTTACTCCACCATAACCCACACCTCGATAAAGTGTCCACGAATGTAGCAAAGACACAACCTCTCTCTCCAGATAGTCCTAAGAGGCAGATTCAACTTCGATTTCTTTCAGACATGGAGGAAGTGCAAGTGTTCGGCGGGTCTCCGACAATAAATTTTGGGCTACCACATCCCAACAACCGTTGCCAGATTGGACCATCCAATGGAGTGATCCTTCCACGTAGATGTCGGGGACATCGAGCACTTTCCCATACTTCGACGTAGATGTCGGGGACATCGATCATTTTCCCATACGGCCAATTAAATGCATTTTAGACTTAAAGTTTTCACTTCTTGCTCATCTTCAGTGCTAAATTTCACGATTTTATAGTGAAGGACACCGATGCCTTTATCCTACAATGTGTCGCTAGTTCTAGAAAATTGCACCAATTGTATATCGAGATTTAGACTAGGTATGTACCATAAAAATTGCAGGACACTAAAAAGACTTCAGAACTAGAACTCTGGGGAGATGAGTATCTCTATGTATGGTGTTGCTTCAACATGGACAATATTGTTCAGCCGAAAAACTATATTCAGTGTTCATCTGCACATTCCAAAGTATCCTTATCCACGCTGCATCCTTCCTCCACAACAAAGAGAAGACCGTCTCCCAAAATGCTAATATGAAAATCAGTCATGTTGGAAACGCAGGCCCTAGGACTCCATGAATCTTTCGATCAACCCTTACTCCACCATAACCCACACCTCGATAAAGTGTCCGCGAATGTAGCAAAGACACAACCTCTCTCTCCAGATTGTCCTAAGAGACATATTCAACTTCGATTTCTTTCGAACATGGAGGAAGAGCAAGTGTTTGGCGGGTCTCCAAAAATAAATTTTGGGCTACCACATCCCAACTACCGTTTCCGGATTGGACCATCCAATAGAGTGATCCTTCTACGTAGATGTCGGGGACATCGAGCACTTTCCCATACTTCGACGTAAATGTCGGGGACATCGAGCACTTTCCCATACGGCCAATTCAATGCATTTTAGACTGAAATTTTTCACTTCTTGCTCATCCTCAGTCCTAAATTTTACGATTTTATAGTGAAGGACATCGGTGCCTTTTTCTTACAATGCGTCGCTAGTTATAGAAAATTGTACCAATTGTATATCGAGATTTAGATAAAGGTATGTACCATAAGAATTCTAGGACACTAAAAAGACTTCAGATCTAGAACTCTAGGAGATGAGTATCTCTATGTATGGTGTTGCTTCAACATTGACAATATTTTCCAGCCGAAAAACTATATGCAGTTCTCATCTGCACGTTCCAAAGTACACTTATCCACGCTACATCCTTTCTTCGCAACAAAGAGAAGATCGTCTCCCATAATGCTAATATGAAAATCAGTCATGTTGGAAACGCAGGCCCTAGGACTCCATGATTCTTTCGATCGACCCTTACTCCCCCATAACCCACACCTCGATAAAGTGTCCACGAATGTAGCAAAGACACAACCTCTGTAACACCCAGTATTTTTAGTACGTAAATTCGCATGCATAATTAGGAAATTTATTTATTTGAAATTTTAGATTATGGGTTAAATTATTATGTGAATTATTTGTGTATGATTTAAATTATTTTCAAGCATTTAACCCATAATTAGTGAGTTTTATGAATTATTGGTATTTGAATTATTTTATCGCGTAGACGGGACCATGGACAGACGAGATGAGAACTTTCTATCCAATTTATTTCATGAGCCTTTTAAAAGCCCAAAAATATTATTTTGAGTTTTATTTCCTCAAAATTATCAGTATTTAATTTTATTTAATTTTAGGAGTCCGTTTTTATTCAAATTAAGCCAAAATATTGACTTTTTATTATCTTTAAAATTCCCTTAATTTTATATTTTGAGATTTTTATATTTATTATGTTAATTATTACTTTTAAAAGTTAGGAAACCTTTTTAATTATACTATTATCTCCTAGATTATTTTTTTTTCCAAAAAATTAATATCCTAGACTACCCAATCCATCGCCCAAAACCCCCCTATTCATGCTCAATCTCTTCCCCTTCAACCTAGCCGCCACACCCCATCCTCATTCGTCTTCTTCAGTAGATCTTTGGCCATAGCTCGATTTTTTAAGCTTCCAAGGTGGTTGATCATCGTCCCGTCGTCCCGGAATCGTCATCTACATTTATTTCTCTTCAACCGACGGTGCAAGGCATGTTTTTATTCCTCTTTTTTGCACCATATCATTGAATATTATGTGTGTGTCGTGTATGCGTTGATTTGTTCTTGAGTTTTTTAGAAATCTAATTGGTTTTGTTCTTGGTGCTCGATCGTGTGTGTTCTTCATTCATGCTCACATTTTTCTTCCTCCATGGCGTGCCTAGCTGCTGGTCAGGGCTACCTAGGATGTGTGAGGGTGGTCTAGACTCGAGTGGCTTGAGTGGTTCGAGCCAATCGAGCCCAGAAAAGCTACAAGAGGAGATCGGGTCTAGGGGGGGGCGCAGATTAGGGTTTGATGGAAGTGGGTGCTGGGCTCGGTGCGTGGGCTGCATGGGGTCAGGGCTAGGGTCAGGTTTGGACCGCCCAGACGTGGGCTACGTCTGGGCGGCGGGGCTCCGGTCAGGGGCGGCCGGAGCAGGGCGGCAGCAGCCCTAGAAGGGCTGCTGCTCGCGGCCGAGAGGAAGCAAGGGAGGGGGTCACGGGTTGGGCTGGATTTGTGGTTTGGGCCGGGTCTGAGTGGTCCGAGTCGGGTCAGTAGGGTAGTGGGTCGGTTTAAGTTGGTCCGGGTCTGGGTTAGGTGGGCCGGGCTCGAGTCTTTTTAATTTTAAAGTATTTTATGATTTAATTGGTTTTTGGTCCAATTAATTAGAAATAAAATGATTTGGGTTCCATTTAATTATTTGGGTTAAATTTAATTATTATTGGGCTTAAGTATGTTAATGGGCCAGTCTCAGTGTTAATGGGCCAGATTTAAGTAAATGGGCTTGAGTGTTAGGGCCAGCAGTTCAGTACAACCCATGAGAAATTGCATGTGTCCTGAATATATATTTAACTATTTTTATGCATGGAAGTTATTTTTAATATTTATATGTTAGTATGAAATTAAATTAAATATATATGAAGGACACACATTTTATTTAAGTACATGCATTCATGAAATTATTTTTATTCATGATTTAATGTTTAAGGTTGAGCAAAAGAAAATAATTTTATGATGGAAGTTGAAGTAGTGTGACAATTTAAGGGGGATTCGTCCCCATATGTGAACTATTGAAGGGCAGTTTACTGCCAATTTAAGAGGTGATTCGTCACCGCCACGTACGTTGGTTTTTCACGCTGATCAGTATTTGATGTATGATTTAAGGTTACACTATGGATACAACCATGCGATGTTAGAAAATACTTTGCTCAACAATGTTTATGTATTATGTATGATTATGATATTTAAGTTAATTTAAGTTATGTTATGTCATGATATTATTTTAAGCATGCTCATTCATGTATATGGTATGTATTAGTATTAAAGTGATTTAAATTATTTTAAATCCTTGTTATGTTAGCATGTTGGGCCTCTAGACTCACTACACTGGTATTATGCAGGTGAGTACGTAGAGGACATAGTACTCACCGGAGGCGAGGACATATGAGTGGGCATGAAGTGATCCCCCGCGGCCGTCTTCTGAGTTTTTTTATGATTATGTTTTTATGGAATATTAAACATGTCGTTCTTTTTATTCATTTTCAGTGGTTGGTACTAGTACATATTTTTATTGAAATATTTTCAGTGCATGCAAACTTTTATTTAATTGTTTAGAACAACATTTTTATTTAATGCATGACTCAGACATTTAATTTATTAAATGTTGCATTTTATTTGAGCTATTTTTAAATCTGTTTATTTTTGTTCATATATGTATGGGCATGTATGTACATCTATTTTAATTAGTATTTTAATAATAAAAAAAAAAATTCCGCATTTTATTAGTAGTAGGCGTTTCAATTGGTATCAGAGACGCGTTCTTGGTGGGGTCATCACTGCTATGCGAGCTCAAAAATCCACGCTACCGGTCTGTAAGTTTTAATTGCTTTTAGTATGATCTAGTAGTATCATGTTTAAGACTTAAGAACTTATGTTAGCAGAAAATTTTTTTAGTACTTAGTTATGCATGACGATTTACGTAAAGAAATACGTGGTGGTGCAGAATGCCTCCCAGACCGATGAACAGACGTGGGGAATCTACACCTCCACCTCCACCTCCACCTCCGCAGAACCCACTTGCAGCATTGGAGCAGGCCATTGCTACTTTGATGGCAGGGGTTACTGCTCTGTTAGAGCAGCATGCTTCACGTCCCAGAATGTCCCATGAGGAGGACGTAGCTGAGCGGTTCCAGAAGAAGGGGCCGAAGGAGTTCCTTGGTACCACCGATCCATTGGTGGCTGAGGGGTGGATTCGTTCTTTGGAGTCCATCTTTGCATATATGGGGATCACAGATGCGGACAAGGTGAACTGTGCGACGTATATGTTGAGGAGAGACGCAGCTCTTTGGTGGGAGGGTGCTGTCAGGGGAGTACACCTCCCTACACTGTCTTGGGCGGAGTTCAGGCGGGTCTTCTACGCCAAGTATTTCACGGAGGATGTGAGGAGTCGCATGATCCGGGAGTTTATGAGTCTCCGGCAGGAACATATCAGTGGTTGAGTATGTGAGCCAGTTCGAGAGGGGCTGTCATTTTGTGCCTCTGATTGCAGACAGTCCACCGGAGAAGATGAGGCAGTTTGTGGAGGGACTGAGAGCGGATATTAAGCACGACGTATGTATGATGGACGTCGCTACATATGAGGCGGCAGTTAGTAGAGCACTGAGGTCAGAGGAGGGTAGGAGAGAGATGCAGCGAGAGCAGCAGGGGAAGAGACAGATTCAGTCGGGGTATCAGCGACCATCTTCGCAGCCTCCTGCGAAGAAGCAGTTTACTGGGCCGGCTAAGGGCCCGAATCCGCAGCAAAGTCCGCAGCAGTAGAGGCCACAACATCAGAGGGGCGGGGCCCCTAATGCTATAGGTTTTCCTACTTGCCCGAAGTGTCAGAAGATGCATTCGGGACCTTGTCTGTTGGGAGCAGGAGTTTGTTACCACTGCATGGAGCCAGGGCATCAGATAGCTAACTGCCCGAGGAAGAAGAACACGGCTGGTAGAGTGTTCGTCATGCAGGCAGAGGAGGCAGACCCAGATACCTCCTTGATCACCGGTATATCTTATCCCTAGTATTTTATGATTTTCCCTTTGGTTAAGAATCTTGTTTCTTGCGAAATTGTTGTTATTTGGGTTATCTATCTGCATGTTAGAATAAGAAGCATGTTTTATTTGTGATTAGAATTAAGGGTTATTAGTGTCTTGTTGGGGGAAAGTTTAGTAGTGGCATGAAATTGTTGGGATTCTTCTGCGTGCAGGGAGAATTCTAGTTGGAGGTAACTCCACGTTTGCGTTGCTAGATTCAGGGGCTACGCATTCGTTTATCTTTCTAGAGTTTATCAGACGGATAGGCATCACACCAGAGATTGCCAACAGTGGTTATGATGTCACTATGCCGTCAGGACAGATTATTACTACCTCTAGTGTCATCCGAGAGCTGGAGTTAGAGCTACAGGGACACTCCATTTGCGCAGATGTAGTGGTTTTGCCGTTAAGCGGCTTTGATTTGATATTGGGTATGGACTGGTTGACAGTCAATGGAGCTTTGATTGATTTTCGTCGGAGTTCAGTGTCAGTAAAACCATCAGGAGGCGACCCGTTTACCTTCCATGCATCTCAGAGCAGTGATATTCCTCAGGTGATATCTCTTATTCAGGCAAGAAAGTTGTTGAGACGGGGTTGCTGAGGTTTTCTAGCGAGTATTGTCACGGCCTCAGAACCATCTAGCAGATCATTATCAGAGATAGAGGTGGTTCGTGACTTTCCGGATGTCTTTCCGGAGGATGTTGCAGGAATTCCACCAGTGAGAGATGTGGAGTTCAGCATCGACTTAGTGCCAGACACCGTGCCTATCTCTAAGGAACCATACAGACTTGCTCCTACCGAGATGAAAGAGTTGAAGGAGCAGATTCAGGAGTTATTAGAGAAAGACTTTGTTTGCCCTAGCTTTTCTCCATGGGGAGCTCCAGTGTTATTTTTGAAGAAGAAGGATGGCAGTATGAGACTGTGCATCGATTATCGAGAGCTCAATACGGTCATAGTGAAGAATAAGTATCCACTGCCGAGGATAGAGGATTAATTTGATCAGTTGCAGGGAGCTTCGTGTGTTCTCCAAGATCGACCTGCGATCTGGTTACCATCAGCTGCGAGTTAGAGAGACAGATGTGTCCAAGACTGCTTTCCGGACACGTTATGGGCATTATGAGTTCTTGGTGATGCCATTTGGGTTGACCAATGCTCCAGCGGTTTTCATGGATCTCATGAACCGGGTATTTTAGCCGTATCTCGATCAGTTCATCATAGTATTCATTGATGATATCTTGATCTACTCTACGAGCATTGAGGAGCATAGGCAGCATCTACAGACAGCCTTGCAGACTTTGAGGGAGCATCGTTTGTATGCCAAGTTCAGCAAGTGCGAGTTTTGGCTTGAGCAGGTGGCATTTCTTGGCCACATTATTTCGAGAGATGGGATTGCAGTGGATCAGTCGAAGGTTGAGGCGGTTCAGAATTGGGGGATTCCAAAGAATGCTTCGGAGATTCGCAGTTTCTTGGGTTTGGCAGGATATTATAGGAAGTTCATCAAGGGTTTTCCTCTATTGCAGTACCCTTGACTTCCTTAACCAAGAAGAATGCGAAGTTTATTTGGAGTTCAGACTGTCAGAGGAGCTTCGATCAGCTGAAGGAAGCACTCACTACCGCACCGGTTTTAGCAATGACAGTACCACACGAGGAGTTAGTGGTGTACACTGACGCGTCTAAGCTAGGTTTAGGCGCAGTACTTATGCAGTGTGGTAAGGTTATTGCTTATGCGTCGAGGCAGTTGAAGATTCACGAGCAGAACTACCCGACGCATGATTTGGAGTTAGCAGCAGTGGTCTTCGCTTTAAAAATATGGAGGCACTATCTGTATGGTGAAAAGTGCAAGATTTTCACAGACCACAAGAGTCTCAAGTATTTCTTCACTCAGAAGGAATTGAACATGAGACAGCGCCGATGGTTGGAGTTAGTGAAGGATTATGACTGTGACATTAGCTACCATCCAGGTAAAGCTAATGTAGTGGCCGATGCTTTGAGTCGGAAGTCGTCAGTGGTATCGTGTTTGTCAGTGCAGCTACCACTGCAGAGCGAGATTCAGAGGTTTGATTTGGAGTTTTACTCGAGTGGTCATGCACCGAGCTTGTCAGTGTTGACGGTGCAGCCGATTCTGCGAGATCGGATCAGAGTTGGATAGACTACTGATGAGGAGTTACAGCGTTGGAGGCAGAGAGATGAGGCCAAGGGTGGTCGTCTTTATACAGTTGTGGATGGCATTGTTCAGTACCGTGGTAGGATGTGGGTACCGAACATCGATCAGTTGAGAGCTGAGATTTTAGCAGAGGCTCACACATCTCCGTACTCCATTCACCCCGAAAGTACGAAGATGTACAGAGATTTGCAGCTATTGTATTGGTGGCCCGGGATGAAGAGAGACATCGGGAGAGTGGTGTCAGAGTGCTTGACTTGTCAGCAAGTCAAGGCAGAGCATCAGCGTCCAGCAGAACTTCTTAGACCTCTTCCTATTCCGGAATGGAAATGGGAGAATATTACGATGGACTTTGTAGTTGGCTTACCGAGGAGTGCCAGAGGTTGCACAGCTATTTGGGTGATCGTGGATAGACTCACCAAGTCAGCTCATTTCTTACCGGTGAGGACTACTTACTCGTTGACACAGTATGCAGAGCTTTACATTAAGGAGATTGTTAGACTGCATGACATACCAGTGTCGATAGTATCAGACAGAGATCCGAGATTTACGTCTGCGTTTTGGAGGAGTTTGCACACTGCATTGGGGACTAGACTTTTGTTCAGTACAGCGTTCCATCCCCAGACAGATGGTCAGTCTGAGAGAGTGATCCAGGTTCTCGAGGATCTACTAAGAGCTTGTGTCATCGACTTTCAGGGCTCGTGGGAGACGAGACTGCCATTAGTGGAGTTTACCTATAACAACAGTTTTCAGTTGTCTATAGGTATGGATCCTTATGCAGCATTGTACGGGAGGAGATGCAGATCTCCTGTGCATTGGGATGAGGTTGGTGAGAGGATTTTACTTGGTCCTGAGATTGTGCAGCAGACAACTGACATTGTGACTCAGATTCGGGATCGGATGAGGACTGCTCAGAGTCGTCAGAAGAGTTATGCAGATACTCGACGCCGAGATTTGGAGTTCGCTGTAGGTGATCACGTATTCCTGAAGGTGTCACCTATGAAGGGAGTAGTGCGGTTTGGCCGGAGAGGCAAGCTTAATCCGAGATATATAGGGTCATTCGAGATCATGGAGAGAGTTGACACGTTGGCCTACCGTTTAGCTCTACCACCAGGGCTTGCAGCAGTGCACAACGTTTTCCATGTATCCATGCTTCGGAGATATGTCTCCAACCCGTCGCATGTGTTGGATTTTGAGCCTCTTCACTTGACACCGGAGTTAGCATTTGAGGAGAGGCCTATACGGATCTTGGCTAGGGAGGAGCGCAGATTGAGGACGCGGGTCATACCGATGGTGGGAGTCCAGTGGCTGAATCACTCGGAGGAGGAAGCTACTTGGGAGACCGAGGCGGACATGAGGACTCGCTACCCGGAGTTGTTCGGGTAAGTACTTTAATTTCGAGGTCGAAATTCAAATTAAGGGGGGGAGAATTGTTACACCCAGTATTTTTAGTACGTAAATTCGCATGCATAATTAGGAAATTTATTTATTTGAAATTTTAGATTATGGGTTAAATTATTATGTGAATTATTTGTGTATGATTTAAATTATTTTCAAGCATTTAACCCATAATTAGTGAGTTTTATGAATTATTGGTATTTGAATTATTTTATCGCGTAGACGGGACCGTGGACGGACGAGATGACAACTTTCTATCCAATTTATTTCATGAGCCTTTTAAGAGCCCAAAAATATTATTTTGAGTTTTATTTCCTCAAAATTATCAGTATTTAATTTTATTTAATTTTAGGAGTCCGTTTTTATTCAAATTAAGCCAAAATATTGACTTTTTATTATCTTTAAAATTCCCTTAATTTTATATTTCGAGATTTTTATATTTATTATGTTAATTATTACTTTTAAACGTTAGGAAACCTTTTTAATTATACTATTATCTTCTAGATTATTTTTTTTCCAAAAAATTAATATCTTAGACTACCCAATCCATCGCCCAAAACCCCCCTATTCATGCTCAATCTCTTCCCCTTCAACCTAGCCGCCACACCCCCTCCTCCTTCGTCTTCTTCAGTAGATCTTCGGCCATAGCTCGATTTTTTAAGCTTCCATGGTGGTTGATCATCGTCCCGTCGTCCCGGAATCGTCATCTACATTTATTTCTCTTCAACCGACGGTGCAAGGCATGTTTTTATTCTTCTTTTTTGCACCATATCAGTGAATATTATGTGTGTGTCGTGTATGCGTCGATTTGTTCTTGAGTTTTTTAGAAATCTAATTGGTTTTGTTCTTGGTGCTCGATCGTGTGTGTTCTTCATTCATGCTCACGTTTTTCTTCCTCCATGGCATGCCTAGCTGCTGGTCAGGGCTACCTAGGATGTGTGAGGGTGGTCTAGACTCGAGTGGCTCCAGTGGTTCGAGCCAATCGAGCCCAGAAAAGCTACAAGAGGAGATCGGGTCTAGGGGGGGCGCAGATTAGGGTTTGATGGAAGTGGGTGCTGGGCTCGGTGCGTGGGCTGCATAGGGTCAGGGCTAGGGTCAGGTTTGGACCGCCCAGACATGGGCTACGTCTGGGCGGTGGGGCTCCGGCCAGGGGCGGCCGGAGCAGGGCGGCAGCAGCCCTAGAAGGGCTGCTGCTCGTGGCCGAGAGGAAGCAAGGGAGGGGGTCACGGGTTGGGCTGGATTCGTAGTCTGGGCCGGGTCTGAGTGGTCCGGGTCGGGTCAGTAGGGTAGTGGGTCGGGTTAAGTTGGTCCGAGTCCGGGTTAGGTGGGCCGGGCTCGAGTCTTTTTAATTTTAAAGTATTTTATGATTTAATTGATTTTTGGGCCAATTAATTAGAAATAAAATGATTTGGGTTAAATTTAATTATTATTGGGCTTAAGTATGTTAATGGGCCAGTCTCAGTGTTAATAAGACAGATTTAAGTAAATGGGCTTGAGTGTTAGGGCCAGCAGTTCAGTACAACCCATAAGAAATTGCATGTGTCCTGAATATATATTTAACTATTTTTATGCATGGAAGTTATTTTTAATATTTATATGTTAGTATGAAATTAAATTAAAGATATATGAATGACACACATTTTATTTAAGTACATGCATTCATGAAATTATTTTTATGCATGATTTAATGTTTAAGGTTGAGCAAAAGAAAATAATTTTATGATGGAAGTTGAAGTAGTGTGACAATTTAAGGGGGATTCGTCCCCATATGTGAACTATTGAAGGGCAGTTTACTGCCAATTTAAGAGGTGATTCGTCACCGCCACGTACGTTGGTTTTCCACGCTGATCAGTATTTGATGTATGATTTAAGGTTACACTATGGATACAACCATGCGATGTTAGAAAATACTTTGCTCAACAATGTTTATGTATTATGTATGATTATGATATTTAAGTTAATTTAAGTTATGTTATGTCATGATATTATTTTAAGCATGCTCATTCATGTATATGGTATGTATTAGTATTAAAGTGATTTAAATTATTTTAAATCCTTGTTATGTTAGCATGTTGGGCCTCTAGGCTCACTACACTGATATTGTGCAGGTGAGTACGTAGAGGACATAGTACTCACCGGAGGCGAGGACATATGAGTGGGCATGAAGTGATCCCCCGCGGCCGTCGTCTGAGTTTTTTTATGATTATGTTTTTATGGAATATTAAACATGTCGTTCTTTTTATTCATTTTCAGTGGTTGGTACTAGTACATATTTTTATTGAAATATTTTCAGTGCATGCAAACTTTTATTTAATTGTTTAGAACAACATTTTTATTTAATGCATGACTCAGACATTTAATTTATTAAATGTTGCATTTTATTTGAGCTATTTTTAAATCTGTTTATTTTTGTGCATATATGTATGGGCATGTATGTACATCTATTTTAATTAGTATTTTAATAAAAAAAAAAATTCCGCATTTTATTAGTATTAGGCGTTTCAACCTCTCTCTCCAGATTGTCCTAAGAGACAGATTCAACTTCGATTTCTTTCGGACATGGAGGAAGTGCAAGTGTTCGGCGGGTCTCCGACAATAAATTTTGGGCTATTACATCCCAAATATCGTTGCCGGATTGGACCATCCAATGTAGTGATCCTTCGACGTAGATGTCGGGGACATCGAGCACTTTCCCATACTTTGACGTAGATGTCGGGGACATCGAGCACTTTCCCATACAGCCAATTCAATGCATTTTAAACTGAAAGTTTTCACTTCTAGCTCATCCTCAGTCCTAAATTTCACGATTTTATAATGAAGGACACCGGTGCCTTTTTCTTACAATGCCTCTCTTGTTCTAGAAATTGTACCAATTGTATATCAAGATTTAGATAAAGGTATCTACCATAAGAATTCCAGGACACTAAAAAGACTTCAGAACTAGAACTCTGGGAGGTGAGTATCTCTATGTATGGTGTTGCTTCAACATGGACAATATTGTCCAGCCGAAAAACTATATGCAGTGCTCTTCTGCACGTTCCAAAGTACCCTTATCCACGCTGCATCCTTCCTCCGCAACAAAGAGAAGACCGTCCCCCAACATGGACAATGGAGTGATCCATTGACGTAGATTTCGGGCACATCAAGCACTTTCCCATACTTCGATGTAGATGTCGGGGACATCAATCACTTTCTCATACGGCCAATTCAATTCATTTTAGACTGAAAATTTTCACTTCTTGCTCATACTCAGTCCTAAATTTCACAATTTTATAGTGAAGTACACCAGTGCCTTTTTCTTATAATGCGTCGCTAGTTCTAGAAAATTATACCAATTGTATATCGAGATTTAGATAAAGGTATGTACCATAAGAATTCCAGGACACTAAAAAGACTTCAGAACTAGAACTCTGGGGAGATGAGTATCTCTATGTATGGTGTTGCTTCAACATG
Source organism: Henckelia pumila (assembly GCF_033568475.1). Classification (NCBI taxonomy): domain Eukaryota; kingdom Viridiplantae; phylum Streptophyta; class Magnoliopsida; order Lamiales; family Gesneriaceae; genus Henckelia; species Henckelia pumila. The sequence goes on along the minus strand of NC_133120.1, from coordinate 73,852,282 downwards.
GACAATATTGTCCAGCCGAAAAACTATATGCAGTGCTCTTCTGCACGTTCCAAAGTACCCTTATCTATGCTGCATCCTTCCTCCGCAACAAAGAGAAGACCGTCCCCCAAAATGCTAATATTAAAATCATTCATGTTGGAAACGCAGGCCTAGGACTTCATGAATATTTCGATCGACCCTTACTCCGCCATAACCCACACCTCGATAAAGTGTCCGCGAAAGTAGCAAATACACAACCTCTCTCTCCAGATTGTCCTAAGAGACAGATTCAACTTTGATTTCTTTCGGACATGGAGGAAGTGCAAGTGTTCGGCGGGTCTCCGACAATAAATTTTGGGCTACCACATCCCAACTACCGTTGCCAGATTGGACTATCAAATGGAGTGATCCTTCGACGTAGATGTCGGGGACATCGAGCACTTTCCCATATGGCCAAGTCAATGCATTTTAGACTGAAAGTTTTAACTTCTTGCTCATTCTCAATCCTAAATTTCACGATTTTACAGTGAAGTACACCGGTGTCTTTTTCTTACTATAATCGCTAGTTCTAAAAAATTGTACCAATTGTATATCGAGATTTAGAAAAAGTTATGTACCATAAGAATTCCAGGAAACTAAAAAGACTTCAGAACTAGAACTCTGGGGAGATGAGTATCTCTATATATGGTGTTGCTTCAACATGGACAATATTGTCCAGCCAAAAAACTATATGCAGTGCTCATCTGCACGTTCCAAAGTACCCTTATCCACGCTGCATCCTTCCTCCGCAACAAAGAGAAGACCGTCTTCCAAAATGCTAATATGAAAATCAGTCATGTTGGAAACGCAAGCCCTAGGACTACATGAATATTTCGATCGACCCTTACTCCACCATAACCCAAACCTCGATAAAGTGTCCGCGAATGTAGCAAAGACACAACCTCTCTCTCCAGATTGTCCTAAGAGACAGATTCATCTTTAATTTCTTTCGGATATGGAGGAAGTGCAAGTGTTCGGCGGGTCTCCGACAATAAATTTTGGGCTATTACATCCCAAATATCGTTGCCGGATTGGACCATCCAATGGAGTGATCCTTCGACGTAGATGTCGGGGACATCGAGCACTTTCCCATACTTTGACGTAGATGTCGCGGACATCGAGCACTTTCCCATACAGCCAATTCAATGCATTTTAAACTGAAAGTTTTTCAATTCTAGCTCATCCTCAGTCCTAAATTTCACGATTTTATACTGAAGGACACCGATGCCTTTTTCTTACAATGCCTCGCTAGTTCTAGAAAATTGTACCAATTGTATATCAAGATTTAGATAAAGGTATGTGCCATAAGAATTCCAGGAAACTAAAAAGAATTCAGATCTAGAACTCTGAGAGATGAGTATCTCTATGTATGGTGTTGCTTCAACATGGACAATAGTTTAAAGCCTAAAAACTATATGCAGTGCTCATCTGCACGTTCCAAAGTACCCTTATCCACGCTACATGTAGTGACCCGCACCGTGATCACCTACTAATCAGAAGCTTAAGCATGCATTTAACTTAATCAAATAAAATATCAGAAATAACCGCGGAAAATTAAACAATAATAAAAATATTGTTTACAACCATATCGAATAAAACCAGTGTATTAACCCAAATACAACTGAAACAAAAGCTTAGACAATAACCCTGCTGGTCCTCCATCGCCTAAGCTCTCCTGGAACAACCCGCATCGTCCAGCCGCAGACCTGCCCCATGGAATAGGGTGTCCAGATACAACAAAGTACGGGACGTGAGCATGATAAGCTCAGTACGAGAGTATGAGTATACGGTGTTATGTGTGCATGTATGCAAGTGAACTGGGTACCAAGACTCTCAGGTCAAGAAACAAGCTCATAGACCGGGCCCAGGGTATATAGCACGCTGCGCCGTCGCATCAGGAGGTGGCTCATATACCCAGTGGATAATGGTGACCTGATACTAGTACATGTGTCCAATCATAAGGTGACCTGACACAAGACTTACGTATCCAACCATCCACAAACTCGTAGAGTGAGCGCCCTACTACAGGATACCTCTAAGGTAAAAGCTCAATATGCTCATGTAAGCAACATACAGTCATGACATGCTGTATATATAAAGGCATATAAAACATGCAATCACATAATTATTGTGAAATTTTCTCGCAAGTGTACGAGTGTCAAGTTTTAATATAGTGAATAATTCAGATATCGATCCCACAGGGAGTAAAATAAAAATATTTAGTACTTGTAATTAAAATAGTCCAAACTTTATCTAGAAAATCAATAATCAAGAATTTTGCAATAAAAATAAATAATCGATGAAGTTTCGGTAGCACACACACGACTTTCAGGAATAATCAATCAGAGAAAATGGTCTAGAGGTATAGATTTCACCTGGTTTCAACAACAATCAATCCTAATTAATTAATCTTCATGAATTTCAAAGAATTAAAAGCCAAGAATACTTACGTGTATTATTCCCTCTCCCGAGTGCCGAATAAAGTATATCAACTACAATTCAATTCCAATATCCCTATTAAGAATTTACTTGCAGTGATCAATTCAAAACAATGTTCTCTTTAAAAGCTCTGTTAAAATTATACACTCTCCCGAGCGATATAAATAATTAACAGTGTATTTTCTATTGGTCATATTCAAAATCTCCTCTCCCGAGTGCCAGATTTCAAATAAATATTACAAATCAATTATTGATCAGATAATTGAAAAGACAATCAATTCTAAAAAAAACAATTAATCTAGAAGAAACTCAATTCAATAAAATCAAGAATTCATGAAAGCGTCTACACCAGGTTCCATCCGACCTCTAGACTCTAAAAATTTAGTTCATAATAAAATTCTGAATAAAACAATAATTCATAAATTCAAACATATTCAGAATAAAATAAAAGTAAGAAATCAAATCCGTCGTCGACGCCGTGTCCGGTCGATCAAACTCCGTCTTCGTTCTTCACGATGAAGCTCCAGAATAATATAAAAGTCACGATCAAATCTCTGATTCCTCTGTAATTGTTGTGGTGGCTCCTCCTCTCTTTCTGATGAAAAAATTCCCTTTTATAGTGTACACAAAGCCTACTCAAAAGCCCAAGAAATTATAAAAATTTTCTTCCGATTAAAATTTCCAAACTCAGACTTCGCGACAAGCGCCCGCTCCAGAAATCACGCGCGCGCGTATAGGATACTGTTCTCAATATTTTCACCTTCATGTGTGTCTTGCGCGTTAGCTCTTTCTCTTCCATTCTTTAGCGCTTCATCAAGCGCTATACTTAGTCCCAATAGAGAAGCCCATCACTATTTCTCTTCTTTGTCTGTACGTTTCTTTTCTTTTCTTTTATTATTTTCTTTTCTCCACAATATTCCATAATTCACAAAATCTCAATAATTCCCTACAATCACAAAAACAACAAAACACCCACATAAATCTGCTCGAAACAAACAATTAATAATTAAAATCATATATAAATTAAGTGTATAAAATACACTTATCAAATACCCCCAAACTTAGACTTTTGCTAGTCCCGAGCAAAACTATTAAATTCCAAAAACTAATTCTATCAAACCCACAAGAATAGTCAAGAAATATTATGTAGCAATGGCCTCATCAATAAGTTTAAAAAAATTCAAATCCAATCATGTCACACCCAACTAACACTTGAAAGTTTTAGTCACAACAAAATAACCGCATAAACTCACAATCTCCGTAACTCAAGTTCAAAACCCTTATCCAAGTTCAATTCAAACATTCATAGATCATGAGGTCTTTTCAAGGTAGCATGGGATCAAATATAGGATAAAAAAAACACTTACAATCAGGTAAATGCAACGAATGATAGTGTGTAAGTGTTTAGATCAAAATTCATAATCATTAAATGCATCAATCAACAGTCCATAGGCTAAATTCTCGCAACTCTTCTCCACTAGTATATTGGGCAACTGAGACTCGGTCAATAGGACTTAATTGGCTCATAATGTAAGGCCTGGCTCATGGCTACAAACAAAGGATAAGAATTCAAAATAAGGAGTAATTCATATTTTTATGCTCAATCTAACTTCAACTCCTTTTTTCATTCACAATTTCACTCTTTTTTCCTTCACTTCATTGATTTTCAACTTTTTCACTTTCTCTTCTACAACTCTTCATTCACACTTTTTTTTTTCCTCTTCTACTACCTCTTTTCATTTTTTCAATTCATCCAACACACCATTCCATTTTTCACAAATATCAACTAGGAGCATATAACAATTTAACATTCAACTTATTCTCTTAAAGGTAGGAAATAGTGTTTAGGCTATTCAGGTAGTCAATGTAGGACTTTGAAATAATGACGAATGGGGGCTTAATCACACGTTTACACGCATGCCATTCGATTTTCAGATAAAGCTCAACAAGGTACTAGGGATAAAATAGTAATAGGGTAGCTTGAAAGGCTCAAACGCATTCAAAAAAAAAATTGCCTAAATCATCCCTAATCTCAGTATTGCCCGTATTGCGCCTCAAAGAGTGTTCGAACTAGTTCTAGACAAGTCTCAATCCACAATTAAATCATACAAATTCAATCAGTGCAGAAAAAGAATAATCATCAGCAGTTAAAGAAGATTTTCACAACAGATTCAGAATTTTGTACCTCAATGTACTAATATACAAGTGTAGCTCAAATGGGCAACTAAAGATAAATTCAATGAAAATTAGGCCCAAAAATTTCAAACAATGCCTCAATCATATCTATGTCTGTATGTCTCAAAAATCAGATTCAAGCATTAATCACAGCGTATATAGGAAATTGTTCATCCAATTGGTTCCATTTTTTCAAAAATATTTGTCAGATAGGTAGACAATCATGGATTTCAGTGATAGCACAAAAAATATTTTCCATCAGCCATGCATCCATATATTTCTCAACTTCGTTTCAACTCAACTAAAAACAACAACTAAACTCAATAAAAATTTTATCTATAAAGCACATAATAAAATTCAACTACTCAAATATCAACCAAACAACTAAATCACTAAATCAAAAACTAATTCACCCCCCCAAACTTAATGTAATCATTGTCCCTAATGATTAAAAATCAAGAAAACAAACAAGGGACTCATACCTTCGACACCGAGCATCAGGACTCGGCGTCATCATCATCATCTCCATGGAAAGAAGGTGCAGCAGCAGCAGTATCATCAGAAGACCACTGCGGAGGAGGTGGATAAGGCACAACAGTGGGAGGATAATTTTGGGCAAGAGCGGCAGTGAAGTCATGCATATATGTCATATGTGCTCGCATCATCTTCCACTGCTTCTTCATCTAAGTAAGCACAGCCGTAGAATCATCACGAGTAGAATACTCAGTGGCCGGATGCGTCGGTAGTGACATGGGTCCTTCCAAATGGGAAGGTGCTGGCTCAAAGTGTGGTAGTGGCTCCGAGTGCTGTGGTGGTTCAGCTGCCTGTTCAGAATTACTTGCTGTTTTTTTCTTTGTGTCCCGTCTCAGTGCACCAGTAATTCTTATAGGACCTCGAATTGGAAGAATCTGCTCCGTATCATCCCACACAACACCGGCTAACCGGCAAAGTTGAGTAATCAAGGACGAGTGGGGTAAACTGATAGTCGAAGATCCCCTAACAGCATAAATGATAGAATCCTGAATTACTCTCCCAGCATCAACGGATTTCCCTGTCACAATGCAGTACACCAGTCCAGCTCTAACCTTAGTCACATCGGATGTATGCCCAGATGGCAACATCCTGGCAGCCACAAACTCATGCCAATTATTCGCTTCTCGTCGAAGAAATATGGATGGAAATGTAACAACTTCATCCTTCGCATTCCTCTTCCATTCCGCCCCATCCTCACACAAGGTCTGAAGTACAATGTTATCTGGATATGATTGATTCTTGAATACCTCATACTCATCATCTGCAATGTCCAAATCTGGCATTTCATAAAGGCTGTTAATTGTACTCTTATCAAAAGGCACCAATTTCCCTCGAACTCGAACTTTCAGATTCACGTCTTTGACCATCAAATTTGCATAAAACTCATGAATCAATGATATAACAGCATTCGGTGGACTTCTCACGAATGTATCCCAACCTCTTCTCTCAGCTTCAATTAACGCCGGCGCACTATGCTCTCTCAAACTCATTCCTCTTTCTTTGTGCATCCCTCTCTCCATTACATCAAAACAATACTCCTCTGCTGTGGAATTCCAAAATCTGTGTTTATCATATGGAGCAGAAGAAATTGATCCCTTCCCTTTGGTTTTCGGGGGCATTGTATCTCAATAATTCAACTCAAATCAATTGCAGATGGAATTCTCACAATCCCAACACCAAACTCCAACCTACTCCAGCAATGTGCAAACACAACTTTAACCCAAGCACTTTAACAAAAACTTGGCATGCATGAAGACAATAATATAGAAAGTTCACTGCCAAACGTTCTTCACCCCACAATTCAAACACCCAAATAGCCTCAACACACCAACTTTTATCACGGCATAAATTAATAGATAAAATTTTAGCTTTGTACCGTTGAAGAAAGAAAACGTCTCAAACCCTGGTAGATTCCCCTGTTCTGTGCGAGGCGTGGATGGAGCAAGATCAAATTCTGAGAATCCCAGATTTACGATGGCCTTGTAATGAAGATCAAAATCCCAGAGATGATGATATTTTGTTGAGTGCAAGATTTCCGATGATTGTGCCAAAATGTGAGATTTAGAGCGGGACTCAAAAGAGAGATCGTGACTTCTGAAGTCTGGGAGGAGCAGATTAGGCTTTTCAATCTCAGATGTTGCGTGATAGCGCCTCGTGTAGCGCAGACAGATAGAGCGATAGTGCTTAGATTAGCGCGGTTGACGTGCGCAATAGCGCAAGATCTTGCGCCTTTCAAGTTGCGCGATGTCGCCTCGTGTAGCGCAGTTCCGGAGAGCGATAGCGCTTGATTCTTGCGCGGGTATAGAGGGCAATAGCGCTTGGTCTTGTGCTGTTAGGGAGTGCAATAGCGCATAAGTGTGCGCGGACTAGCAAGAGTTTACGAGCGAGCGCGCATAAAGATCTGCCCAAACTGTTAAAATCCTGAAAAATTTTCAAAACATTTATAAATTTAGGCCTCCAAAATTCCCAACAATAATTAAAAAATCATAAAATTAACTAATGAACAAGAATGAAAATTAAAGCAGAAATTAAAAATAAAAAATAAAATAATAAATAAATAAATAAATAAATAAATAATTAAAAATTTTGGGTTGCCTCCCAAAAAGCGCTTGGTTTATAGTCGTCAGCCCGACTTTCACGGGATTAATTCTTCCCCTTCTCTTTCACTCGCCAAATAAATTCCACGAACCGCCTTTTAAATTTTGCTTTTTTCGTGGCCTTCATTGGTGGTTTTGGCGCTCTCTCGTTCGATGAATCAACCGCAATGTCGGCTTTTGAACGACCCTCCAACTTCATAACCGGCTCTATCAAGCATAATTTTTCGATAGGGGTGTTAGATGACTTCATGAATATATTAAAAATTACACTCTCACCGTCCACACCCATCGACAATGCACCTCTCTTCACCTCTATCTTGGCATCGGCAGTGGCCAAGAAAGGTCTCCCCAATATCAGGGGCATGTTTGCATCCTCCTCCATATCTAACACAACAAAATCCGCTGGAAAAATAAATTTATCTACTTTTACCAAAACATCTTCAATGATTCCAAGCGGATATGTGATAGATCGATCAGCCAACTGCAACGCGATCATGGTGGGCTTCACCTCACCAAGTCCTAAGCTCCTGAAAACAGACAAAGGCATGAGATTAATGCTAGCTCCTAAATCGCAAAGTGCATTATTAAAATAAGAAGAGCCAATAGTGCAAGAAATAGTAAAACTCCCTGGATCCTTAAGCTTTTGTGGCATCTTCTTTTGGAGCACCGCACTGCACTCTTCCGTTAAATTCACTACCTCGTTCTCTAGCAGCCTCCTCTTCTTGGACATCACCTCCTTGATGAACTTCGCATAATTCGGCATTTGCTCCAAAGCTTCAGCAAAGGGAATGTTGATGTGAATCTTCTTAAAAATCTCCAAGAACTTGGAAAATTGCTCGTCCAATGCTTTCTTCTTGAACCTTTGCGGGTATGGAAGTGAAGGCTTGTACATCGGTTTTGGCTCAGATTCAAGCTCCTTCTCTTTCTCCTCAACTTTTTCCTCAAGTTTCTTATCCGCAACAGTAGGAATTTGGACTCCAACATCTTTGGCACTCCGCACTTCGATGGCATTGCACTGCTCCTTGGGATTCACCTCAGTATTGCTAGGGAACTGGCCGCGATTGTTGTCCTTCAGTGCGTTCGCCAACTGCCCAATACTAATCTCCATGGATTGCAACACTGCGCCCATGTTGGCCATGTGCGTCTCCAAACTGTCAAGTCGAGACTCAGTTCTCGCCATCCTCTTACCTGATTCCTGCACAAAAGTACTAACCACATCCTCCAACGACTGCTTACCCTCATCCTTGTTTGTATTGAATCCCGAAGGATTCAGCACATTTTTATTGTTAGCATACGAAAAATTTTCATGATTACGCAAGCTAGGATGATAAGTATTTGGGACAGGGTTACCTCTATAGCCTCCATATCCTCGGTAGCCATTTGGATTTATATAATTGACTTGCTCTATAGCCGGTGATCCTTCAACTCCAGTTGAATCTGCAACATTAATTTTATTCAAAGAAGCTACCTGTGTAGTCAGTGCAGATAATTGAGCAGTGATGGACGTGAGAGGATCCACTGCATACACTCCAGCTGGCTTCTTGACTCCCACACGCTCAGATAGCCATTGGAAACTATTGACCGTCATCTCCTCCAACATATCATAAGCCTGAACATGATCCTTCGCAAATATAGTACCTCCAGCCACTGAGTCCACATTCATTCTCGTAGGCGCATTCAGTCCGTTGTAAAACCACTCAATCTATTCCCAATCTGCAAAATTGTGGTTAGGACAACGTCTAAGTAATTCTTTATACCTTTCCCATGCCTCGTAAAGCTGTTCAGAGTCCATCTGCCTGAAAGTACTGATCTCAATCTTCAGTTGGGTGGTTTTGGCAGGTGGAAAATATTTCGCAAGAAATTTTTCTGCCATCCCCTCCCAAGTAGTGATGCTTCCAAGCGGCAGTGATTGCAACCAACTTATGGCTTGATTCCTGAGAGAAAACATAAACAAGCGTAAGCGAATAATATCCTCAGACACACCATTTATTTTTACCGTATCCGTAATCTCCAAGAAGGTGCGTAGGTGTAGGTGAGGATCAGCAGTGGCGCTCCCATTAAATTGGTTCTGTTGAACCATGTTGATCAAGGACGGTTTTAGCTCAAAATTGTTTGCATTGATAGTTCCACGAGCGATTCCAGAATAGTGAGCCTGGATCGTCGGCCGAAAGTGATCTCTAATTGGCACCAAGGGAGCTTGTTGTGCTTCTTCTTCAGCCATGTTATTAATTTCTTCTCTTCTCTCTCTTCTCAAAGCACGTGCAGTGCGCTCGATCTCCGGATCAAAAAATAGAGAATTAGAACTTTGAGATCGTCGCATAGACTGCAATTAAAAATAAGAAGAAATTAATTAGCAACTTAAAAAAATAAAATAAAAAAACTCTAAATTAAAATCTAGACTAATTGGTAACAAGACTAAAAAAAAAAATCAAAATTACTCCCCGGCAACGGCGCCAAAAACTTGTTGTGAAATTTCCTCGCAAGTGTACGAGTGTCAAGTTTTAATATAGTGAATAATTCAGATATCGATCCCACAGGGAGTAAAATGAAAATATTTAGTACTTGTAATTAAAATAGTCCAAACTTTATCTAAAAAATCAATAATCAAGAATTTTGCAATAAAAATAAATAATCGATGAAGTTTCGGTAGCACACACACGACTTTCAGGAATAATCAATCAGAGAAAATGGTCTAGAGGTATAGATTTCACCTGGTTTCAACAACAATCAATCCTAATTAATTAATCTTCATGAATTTCAAAGAATTAATAGCCAAGAACACTTACGTGTATTATTCCCTCTCCCGAGTGCCGAATAAAGTATATCGACTACAATTCAATTCCAATATCCCTATTAAGAATTTACTTGCAGTGATCAATTCAAAACAATGTTCTCTTTAAAAGCTCTGTTAAAATTATACACTCTCCCGAGCGATATAAATAATTAACAGTGTATTTTCTATTGGTCCTATTCAAAATCTCCTCTCCCGAGTGCCAGATTTCAAATAAATATTACAAATCAATTATTGATCAGATAATTGAAAAGACAATCAATTCTAGAAAAAACAATTAATCTAGAAGAAACTCAATTCAATAAAATCAAGAATTCAAGAAAGCGTCTACACCAGGTTCCATCCGACCTCTAGACTCTAAAAATTTAGTTCATAATAAAATTCTGAATAAAACAATAATTCATAAATTCAAACATATTCAGAATAAAATAAAATTAAGAAATCAAATCCGTCGTCGACGCCATGTCCGGTCGATCAAACTCCGTCTTCGTTCTTCACGATGAAGCTCCAGAATAATATAAAAGTCACGATCAAATCTCTGATTCCTCTGTAATTGTTGTGGCGGCTCCTCCTCTCTTTCTGATGAAAAAATTCCCTTTTATAGTGTACACAAAGCCTACTCAAAAGCCCAAGAAATTATAAAAATTTCCTTCCGATTAAAATTTCCAAACTCAGACTTCGCGACAAGCGCCCGCTCCAGAAATCACGCGCGCGCGTATAGGATACTGTTCTCAATCTTTTCACCTTCATGTGTGTCTTGCGCGTTAGCTCTTTCTCTTCCATTCTTTAGCGCTTCATCAAGCGCTATACTTAGGCCCAATAGAGAAGCCCATCACTATTCCTCTTCTTTGTCTGTACGTTTCTTTTCTTTTCTTTTATTATTTTCTTTTCTCCACAATATTCCATAATTCACAAAATCTCAATAATTTCCTACAATCACAAAAACAACAAAACACCCACATAAATCTGCTCGAAACAAACAATTAATAATTAAAATCATATATAAATTAAGTGTATAAAATACACTTATTAATAATCCATGCAAACACATAATACATGCATACTCAATCAGGATATCTCGAATAATACTTTCGTACCTCATACACTAGGCAAGTTAGACCAGCACTATGTCCAAGCCTACAGTCCACACTACAATGCAAAGTACTCATGCATTACCACTTTATTCTAAAAGCCTTAACTACACTATAGCATACTCCCTATTTACTAAAAGGAGCCAGAGCTATACCTGCGTCCGTCGTCAGCCCACTGATGACGATTGCCCCAGAACTTGGGCACCACTCCACCGTAACCCTGGAGCGCCTCGCCAACCTCCGGACCAAGCCTAGGAAGGCTAGAATCACACCTAAAACACCTAGAATACTCTAAAACCAAGAGAGAAGATGTGAGATTGGTGTGAAATTGTGGCCCTCGGAACCCCTATTTATAGGCCACGATCGGAAGCTCCGATCACCTGATCGGAAGCTCCGATCGGTGCATGTTTGCCACGTTTTGGACGGCCGAGATCGGAAGCTCCGATCGAAGGATCGGAAGCTCCGATCTCCTGCATCTGGCCACGTGTTTAAATCTCCTTGACACCTGTTTCTGGTTGAGATCGGAAGCTCCGATCTCAGGATCGGAAGCTCCGATCTGCCCGGAAGCTCCAAACTGTTTCTCATGTTTCCGAACTGGTTTTGGGCTCCCAAGACCCCCGGGACCTACCCCACCATTTTCAAATGTTCTGGATCTGATTTTTCACTTATTTTTACCAAATAAGGACTCCTTAAACATTTTTTGACATTTTTAAAATTATATGTCATTTTCTAACATGTTTAAAATCACTTAATCTTGTAAAATAGAATCGGGCTACTACACTACATCCTTTATCCGCAACAAAGAGAAGACCGTCTCCCAAAATGCTAATATGAAAATTAGTCATGTTGGAAACGCAGGCCCTAGGACTCCATGAATCTTTTGATCGACCCTTACTCCACCATAACCCACACCTCGATAAAGTGTCCGCGAATGTAGCAAAGACACAACCTCTAACTCAAGATTGTCCTAAGAGACAGATTCAACTTCGATTTCTTTCGGACATGGAGGAAGTGCAAGTGTTCGGCGGGTCTTCGACAATAAATTTTGGGCTACCACATCCCAACTACCGTTTCTGGATTGGACCATCCAATGGAGTGATCCTTCGACATAGATATCGGGGACATCGAGCACTTTCCCATACTTTGACGTAGATGTCGGGGAAATCGAGCACTTTCCCATATGGCCAATTCAATACATTTTAGACTGAAAGTTTTCACTTCTTGCTCATCCTCAGTCCTAAATTTCACGATTTTTATAGTGAAGGACACCGGTGCCTTTTTCTTACAATGCGTCGCTAGTTCTAGAAAATTGTACCAATTGTATATCGAGATTTAGATAAAGGTATGTACCATAAGAATTCCAGGACACTAAAAAGACTTCAGAACTAGAACTCTGGGAAGGTGAGTATCTCTATGTATGGTGTTGCTTCAACATGGACAATATTGTCCAGCCGAAAAACTATATGCAGTGCTCCTCTGCACATTCCAAAGTACCCTTATCCACGCTGCATCCTTCCTCCGCAACAAAGAGAAGACCGTCTCCCAAAATGCTAATATGAAAATCAGTCATGTTGGAAACGCAGGCCCTAGGACTCCATGAATCTTTCGATCGACCCTTATTCAGCCATAATCCACACCTCGATAAAGTATCCGCAAATTTAGCAAAGACACAACCTCTCTCTCCAGATTGTCCTAAGAGACAGATTCAACTTCGATTTCTTTCGGACATGGAGGAAGTGAAAGTGTTTGGCGGGTCTCCGACAATAAATTTTGGGCTACCACATCCCAACTACTGTTGCCGGATTGGACCATCCAATTGAGTGATCCTTCTACGTAGATGTCGGGGACATCGAGCACTTTACCATACGGCCAATTCAATGCATTTTAGACTGAAAGTTTTAACTTCTTGCTCATCTTCAGTCCTAAATTTCACGATTTTATAGTGAAGGACACCGATGCCTTTTTCTTACAATGCGTCGCTAGTTCTAGAAAATTGTACCAATTGTATATCGAGATTTAGATAAAGGTATTGTGGGGACCCGGGTTGCTAATCTCATCTTAGGGCAAATAATGATTAATAAACAATTAATCAAACAATAAAAGAATATTCAAACCAAGAGCTAATTTTTTTTTTTTTAAACTGAGCACCTCGCTCGATCGGGTAAACTTGCCCGATCGAGCGAGCAAGAATATCCTGCTCTCGGGTATGAACATATTTGGCCTCGCTCAATCGGTGGAAATCATCCGATCGAGCGAGCCCAAAAACTCACTTCTCTGCTTTGGAAAATCACAGGCCGCGCTCGATCCGCAAAAGTCACCCGATTGAGCGGGCTCCAAATTCTGGAAATTCTGCTGCAACTTAATGCTGTCAAACTTGGAATATAAAGACATCTATTCTTATACAAGCTACAAAATAATATTCATGCATTGACAAATAAATCCTAACTCATAAATACATCAATTCATGTATATAAACTAGGATTTACCAAATAGAAACATGTACAAGATTCTTGGTCTTCTAACATGTTATATAAACAATACATATCAGCTGCTTAAAACCCGAATCACCACATGCTATCTCTCTTCTCAAGCTATCCAAGCCAACTCTAGCTTGATCATGCCCCAACCTGATGCAATGCACACATACAAACAAAGCAACAGCCGGATAACTCCGGTGAGAATAAATCTCAGTATGAAAGACATGCATATACATCATTAACGCATATGGAATCTATATGCCATAAAACTCTAAAATCATAAAACATGTAATAACATGTAGATCATAGAATCATCATTGACTCTTAAATTCTTACAAATAACGATTCATCTAAAGCAATAGCATATAAAGCATAATAAAACATTCATATCTAGAATGACATATCACAACATGCTAGCATTTATAACTGCATATTCTAAACCATAGAAAACTCTAGGTTAATGCATAAATGCAATGCATGTGCCAAGGAATAGGTTATCAAATCTGATACCAATAAGCTTAGTTCTTGGGATCCTGGGGAATAAAATCTTCAACAAACACCAACTCACCCAATCGAGGTGAAGTTGAATACTTCATTTCCCCTGACTTTGGTGCAACTATAGTAAGTCTTCTGGCTCTGGAAGTAAGTCTACATTCCGTGCCACTCAACTCTAGCCCTCCAAACATCATATGTACTCTAGGTCTTTCAACCCTCTGTGCTTTACGGGCTGGAATTCAAGATGAATGCAACATAATCTTTATGCATTACTCAAATAAATACTGATAAACATCTTGAACACATAAATCAATATTCATAGCAACAAAAGCAAGTAAATCAAATAAGAGCACTTAAACAACTAAGTATGTGATTTCAGGATAACTCGAAAACCACCACGTTCTCGAGTTGTTCTACCTGGAAAGAATAATGTCAACTCATACCTTTCATCACGATTCAAACATCTTGAATCTGTTGCCAATGCTAATCATCTCAAAGCTAGCCAAATCGGTCATACAATCTGCTCATTTCAATCAGTGCTACTTGAAGGTATTCTTGATTCAACTTCAAACACTTCAAGTCATTAGAACTTGAACTCGTCGATTCAACTTCGATAATATTCACTTCACATCTGAAATGGTTTATAACATAGCTAAACATCAATATCCAATCTGAATCGATGTTTCTTTAAAGCTTATATAGTTCAAATCTTGCTAATACAATCGGAATCCAAACCAACGTCGCAACTATTCGAGTCCGATAAATCTTTCGATTCAAATATCATTATATCTTCATTCTAAACATAATCTCATATTCAATTCCTCCACAATCAACTTGAATATGAGCTCTAGACATTTAGAATGCATAACAAGTCAAAATCTTGAACCGACGGCATAATGGTATGAAAACCGGAAATTCCAAAAGCATAAACATCATCTTGTTAATCATTTAAACTCAATATCATCACCAATTCAATAGCATAATCTCGAAATAGACAGCCCCATATTTTCAGAATTGTAACAATTCTTTCAAAAATCAAAAACATGCCCAAACGACGATCTTTTCTCGATCCGTCTTAGATATGCTATCGTCGTATATGCTAGAACATGTATATACAATCAAATATTAATTCTAGCAACATCATAAAATTCAAACATAGTAGAACTTCATAAAACTTACGTCAAAACGTAGCACTCGGAGCTGTGATCGCAAATATATGTTCAATCGGAAATTCTACCGGCCGGATCAAAAGATATCGGCATTTAAAGGGACAAAAATGGCTTTGGAACCCTTTCTCTCTTTCTCTCGGCCACTTTATGATTCCTTTCTGATTCACACGTGAAAGGATATGAAATATGTGAATTTTGGATATATATTGGCCTATTTGCAGTTTAGTCTCTGAACTTTGGCCTAATTACAATTCAGTCCCCGGACAAGAGATTTAATTCAATTTCAATCCTAAATAATTTAAGAATATTAGAATTTAATTCTAAACTTTAAATATTCTCAAATTAAATATTTTCGGATTAAAATTAAATCATTTCGGACCTTATCGCATTTTAGTCCTTGAATTACTCAATATTTGCAAATGGGTCCTTGCTCGGATTTCATCCTCAAATTCAATCTTTGATATTTACCATCTTGGAATTCACATATTAAATTCCATAAATATCAATTCAAATATTTTTAATCTTTTAATTTAAGAATTCCGGATATTAAAATTTTAAAATCCGAAAAATCCTCAAATTAAATATTTCTGACCCGAAATTGAAATCTCCAATTTCCATACATTCTTAAATTCATCTTTTCTCTCTTGTTCAGAATTTAAATCTTAAATCCCGTAATTAAGAACTTAATATTTTTGGGTCTTACATTTCCTCCCCTCTAAGGAATGATTTCGTCCTCGAAATCGCATTCGATCTTACTGCTGATTCTCGTAATCTGTATAGCTGACTGAAGTAATACTGACTTCAATTCTCTGAGCTTTCGATATCTATTTTGATATCTTATCTTCTATCGTATCTTAATCTTCTTTCTGATCACTTCTGCAAAACATATAATCACTGAGTCAACTTATATCTAAGTTGCTCTTTCTCGTGATCGAATTCTGCATCAGTTAGTCTGTCTTGCTTAACATCTTATCTACTTCTGTTGTATCTGAATTGAATGCACATACATATTCTAGCTGATATTCTTCAGCCAATGCATATGGATAACAATTCGTCTATCTGACAATTCACGATTGAGTATTAATCAACTAGCTAGATCAAATACTCATAGCTTCTAAAATCTCTTTCTGAACCTAATGATGCTTGGGAAAGAATATCTTTTCTGATCATTTTGTTCAGGCTTCAACTCTCTATCTGTTACTCATCTACTAGCTCTGTTAATGCCGCTCTATTCTTATTCTGTTCGAAACAATCTTCATATTCTCTATCGTTTCTTGACTCATATCTGGTCTGATAGCTGATATTTCTGTAAGATTGTGTCAATATAAAGACAATTCTGTGTTTCTGATCAATCAATCATCAAAATATTGTCTTTATTTCTATCAAATAGCTGTCACATGAATCATAGTAATCAAGTGGCAAATAATCAATCAACTAGTACTGAATCTAGTACTATAGTTCTGAGCATATCCTCGAAAATCTGGATAATCACATCTGATAGTCCACTAATCAGAGGATGGTATAATGACATTTCATACAACCAAACACTCAGAACATCTGACAATCAATGTCACAATCTAGAAAACAAATCTAAAGTCTCTATCTTGACAATAGATTTCAAGAATTCCTATAATCTGATCATCTTGCTAAATGCATAACCAGTATCTTTTTATGTTTGTATCATATCTAATACAACATATTCATGAATCTGTCAAAATCTACTACACTCTAAATCGCAAAATCATGACGATTCGAGTAGATTCGAACCAAAGTCGTTCAAAAAGTTGATCTATTTCAACTCTTATGTAACTAATATGTTACAGAAACCACTTGAATTCTTCTTTTCTGCTTCTTTTACTGGAATTTTCGTATTGGTACTGTCAATTATGTCGTATCTGCTTTCATTTCTTTCACCAATACCCATCTCCAAGTAAAGACTACATGTAACTCATATATGTTTAGACAACTGAATGGATATTAAATCTGTTGTTATATGCTTCTTTCAAAATCTGATATTCCATATCTAGAATATCTGGCATAATCAAACGATTAATCACCACAAACATTCATCTGTTCTGTTCTGCTCTGCGGTCTTATCTCTTATCTTAATATAGCATTCTCAATCAATCTGTTGCTTTTATCTGTCCAAACTAATTCGAGTTTAGCTTGAATCACAACAATTCTGATTGTTTAAGTATCTGCCAAGCATAAACATTCAACAAGTACAGATCTGTACCCAATAAATCTGATAATTATCTAAAACCCATAAATCTTGCTAATAGTCTGAATCTGAATTTCTATCAGTTACAAGCCAAATTCTTCAAGATAAACTGAATATTCACATCAAATAATCAAGAATTCTCAAATTTCAAATCAAAGGAACTCGCTCAAGTCAAGGTCATCCAAAATCAAATATTCTGAATAACAAAATCTGCATAGTGAAAACAACTCACTTGCATATCAAAACCTAAAGCGAGTAAATCAAATCAGACTCTAGCAAAGGAATAAGAGTCAATCAAAATCGATCGAGGTCGAATACAAAAACCTCAGAATCGATAGCAAGAAATTCAAGAATCAAGATTTCTATGATGGAATAGCTACAACAAAATTGAAGAAAAAGCTCAACTGTAACTGATTTTTCTTATTCTCTATTGATATGAGTTCATTTATTAATTCTTAGCTGACAATAGTCGAATATAATCTTTTCGACTTAACTTATTGTCATAGAATTAATCATCATTTCGGTACTACATAACTCTTTTCTACTCAATTTGCTAACTGTTTATGAAATTCTTCAGTTCAAGTAATGCTCTTCTATACAAGTTGTCATAATACCATTGTACTAGACACCACTCTATATAGAACTGCATTCATGTCGTAGAAAGGTCGAAATATGTCATTGAACTATTTCTGTACATTCTAACCATTGACATATCTGTCAATTCTAGGTTAATTCTGTACTAGTTCAATATATCGACTAGACTTCTACTGCCATTCTTCCACGATCATCGTGATATAAACAGTACCGACATAATAGAAATTTATTTCTGCAACTCATATCAAATAGATCTCTACTCATTGCTATTGCTGATCTAACTTAATCACTGTACAGAATCAATCAATTCTTATCTGATACTCAGTTATTGCATTAATATCTATAATACATATTCAATCTTATTTCCTCAAGTCTGCATTTCATCTTCTCTGTCTAATCATTCAAATGCATTTCTTCTACTCAAAGGCAAAAAATCTCAGCAAATATATTGAATAAAGGCTCATCAGATACGGATTATAGCATAACAAATCACTAATCTATGACTGTATACTATGCAATCAATATATAAGCGGTTAACTAGAATTAACTCACTTACCTGTAATATTCTTATCTGATACAACTTGAGTCTTTCAATCTTTGTTGTTGTTGCCACTATCTCTTGCTTCATAGCTATACTGCTATGAAAGTTATAATGAAGGTGATGATCATAGTGTTTCCACAATTACAGAGGCGTGAATAAAAATTCAACGCTGCCTCATACTACCGGTTCATGATTTCGTTTCTCTATTACTGGCTTGAAATCAACTTATGCTTCTATTCTGCAAAGTCTACCGTTCTATCTTCTTTATCATATACAAAAAGAAACAATTCTGTTTACTTACCTGCCAAACAATTTCAGTACTTCTTCTGGCAACTTCACCAACTTCTTGCTAAGTCCTGGAGTTGATATAACATCAGGCTGGTTCTATGTTCATCTGAATATGCTTCTCTTGAACAACTGATCCAGCTCTTCAAATCAACTCCTTTCTAGACATAGCATATTCTGTATCTTTCTGAGTTGATGATTCATAGCTTTAGAGTTGTTCAACTAACATACTCCTCAGTACAATCGGTTCAAAACCTTACCTCAACACGGTTCTATTCTGTCTGAGGTTCTCATGCTATCTGCATAAGCTGTCTTATTCGATAACAGAAGCAATCGATATGGCAGAGATTATAACATACAATTTAAGTATAACATACATATAATCTCATGCTTCTGAATAGAACACATGCTTGCAAATTCTCATGCTTTTTCACATATTACATGCTTACAACGAATTCACTTATTCTAATGAATTCAATAACTCAGGCATACATATCAACATATAAGCATGTAATTCTATCAGTAAAGCAAGCAGTGGCAATCAATACTCATCGTCGCATACAATTCTGCAAAACAAGTAAAGCATACTCATGCAATACTATCAATGCATGCGACTCAATCTACCCCGCTCAACTTTTATCTTAGTCCAAGACTTTATGCTCTGATACCACCTGTTGTGGGGACCCGGGTTGCTAATCTCATCTTAGGGAAAATAACGATTAATAAACAATTAATTGAACAATAAAATAATATTCAAACCAAGAGCTAAAAAAAATTTTATTTTTATTTTTTAAACTGAGCACCTCGCTCGATCGGGTAAACTTGCCCGATCGAGCGAGCAAGAATATCCTGCTCTCGGGTCTGAACATATTTGGCCTCGCTCGATCGGTGGAAATCATCCGATCGAGCGAGCCCAAAAACTCACTTCTCTGCTTTGGAAAATCACAGGCCGCGCTCGATCCGCAAAAGTCACCCGATCGAGCGGGCTCCAAATTCTGGAAATTATGCTGCAACTTAATGCTGTCGAACTTGGAATATAAAGACATCTAGTCTTATACAAGCTACAAAATAATATACATGCATTGACAAATAAATTCTAACTCATAAATACATCAATTCATGAATATAAACTAGGATTTACCAAATAGAAACATGTAAAAGATTCTTGGTCTTCTAACATGTTATATAAACAATACATATCAGCTGCTTAAAACCCGAATCACCACATGCTATCTCTCTTCTCAAGCTATCCAAGCCAACTCTAGCTTGATCATGCCTCAACCTGATGCAATGCACACATACAAACAAAGCAACAGCCGGATAACTCCGGTGAGAATAAATCTCAGTATGAAAGACATGCATATACATCATTAACGCATATGGAATCTATATGCCATAAAACTCTAAAATCATAAAACATGTAATAACATGTAGATCATAGAATCATCATCGACTCTTAAATTCTTACACATAACGATTCATCTAAAGCAATAGCATATAAATCATAATAAAACATTCATATCTAGAATTACATATCACAACATGCTAGCATTTATAACTGCATATTCTAAACCATAGAAAGCTCTAGGTTAATGCATAAATGCAATGCATGTGCCAAGGAATAGGCTATCAAATCTGATAGAATAAGCTTAGTTCTTGGGATCCCGGGGAATAAAATCTTCAACAAACACCAACTCACCCAATCGAGGTGAAGTTGAATACTTCATTTCCCCTGACTTTGGTGCAACTATAGTGACTCTTCTGGCTCTGGAAGTAAGTCTACATTCCGTGCCACTCAACTACAGCCCTCCAAACGTCATATGCACTCTAGGCCTTTCAACCCTCTGTGCTTTACAGGCTGGATTTCAAGATGAATGCAACATAATCTGTATGCATTACTCAAATAAATACTGATAAACATCTTGAACACATAAATCAATATTCATAGCAACAAAAGCAAGTAAATCATATAAGAGCACTTAAACAACTAAGTATGTGATTTCAGGATAACTCGAAAACCACCACGTTCTCGAGTTGTTCTACCTGGCAAGCATAATGTCAACTCATACCTTTCATCACGATTCAAACATCTTGAATCTGTTTCCAATGCTAATCATCTCAAAGCTAGCCAAATCGGTCATACAATCTGCTCATTTCAATCAGTGCTACTTGAAGGTATTCTTGATTCAACTTCAAACACTTCAAGTCATTCGAACTTGAACTCGTCGATTCAACTTCGATAATATTCACTTCACATCTGAAATGGTTTATAACATAGCTAAACATCAATATCCAATCTGAATCGATGTTTCTTTAAAGCTTATATAGTTCAAATCTTGCTAATACAATCGGAATCCAAACCAATGTCGCAACTATTCGAGTCCGATAAATCTTTCGATTCAAATATCATTATATCTTTATTCTAAACATAATCTCATATTCAATTCCTCCACAATCAACTTGAATATGAGCTCTAGACATTTAGAATGCATAACAAGTCAAAATCTTGAACCGACGGCGTAACGGTATGAAAACTGGAAATTCCAAAAGCATAAACATCATCTTGTTAATCATTTAAACTCAATATCATCACCAATTCAATAGCATAATCTCGAAATAGATAGCCCCATATTTTCAGAATTGTAACAATTCTTTCAAAAATCAAAAACATGCCCAAACGACGATCTTTTCTCGATCCGTCTTAGATATGCTATCGTCGTATATGCTAGAACATGTATATACAATCAAATCTTAATTCTAGCAACATCATAAAATTCAAACATAGTAGAACTTCATAAAACTTACGTCAAAACGTAGCACTCGGAGCTGTGATCGCAAATATATGTTCAATCGAAAATTCTACCGGCCGGATCAAAAGATATCGGCATTTAAAGGGACAAAAATGGCTTTGGAACCCTTTCTCTCTTTCTCTCGGCCACTTTATGATTCCTTTCTGATTCACACGTGAAAGGATATGAAATATGTGAATTTTGGATATATATTGGCCTATTTGCAGTTTAGTCTCTGAACTTTGGCCTAATTACAATTCAGTCACCGGACAAGAGATTTAATTCAATTTCAATCCTAAATAATTTAAGAATATTAGAATTTAATTCTAAACTTTAAATATTCTCAAATTAAATATTTTCGGATTAAAATTAAATCATTTCGGACCTTATCGCATTTTAGTCCTTGAATTACTCAATATTTGCAAATGGGTCCTTGCTCGGATTTCTTCCTCAAATTCAATCTTTGATATTTACCATCTTGGAATTCACATCTTAAATTCCATAAATATCAATTCAAATATTTTTAATCTTTTAATTTAAGAATTCCGGATATTAAAATCTTAAAATCCGAAAAATCCTCAAATTAAATATTTTTGACCCGAAATTGAAATCTCCAATTTCCATATATTCTTAAATTCATATTTTCTCTCTTCTTCGAAATTTAAATCTTAAATCCCGTAATTAAGAACTTAATATTTTCGGGTCTTACAGGTATGCACCATAAGAATTCCAGGACACTAAAAAGACTTCAGATCTAGAACTCTAGGAGATGAGTATCTTTATGTATGTTGTTGCTTCAACATGGACAATATTTTCCAGCCAAAAAACTATATGCAGTGCTCATCTGCACATTCCAAAGTAACCTTATCCATGCTACATCCTTTCTCCGCAACAAAGAGAAGACCGTCTACCAAAATGCTAATATGAAAATCAGTCATGTTGGAAACGCAGGACCTAGGACTCCATGAATCTTTCGACCAACCCTTACTCCACCATAACCCACACCTCGATAAAGTGTCTGCGAATGTAGCAAAGACACAAACTCTCTCAAGATTGTCCTAAGAGACAGATTCAACTTCGATTTCTTTCGGACACGGAGGAAGTGCAAGTGTTCGGCGGGTCTCCGACAATAAATTTTGGGCTACCACATCCCAACTACCGTTACCGGATTGGACCATCTAATGGAGTGATCCTTTCACGTAGATCTCGGGGACATCGAGCACTTTCCCATACTTTGACGTAGATGTCGGGGACATCGAGCACTTTCCCATACGACCAATTCAATGCATTTTAGACTGAAAGTTTTCACTTATTGCTCATCCTCAGTCCTAAATTTCACGATTTTATAGTGAAGGACACCGGTGCCTTTTTCTTACAATGCGTCGATAGATCTAGAAAATTGTACCAATTGTATATCAAGATTTAAATAAAGGTATGTACCATAAGAATTCAAGGACACTAAAAAGACTTCAGAACTAAAACTCTAGGGAGATGAGTATCTCAATGTATGGTGTTGCTTCAACATGGACAATATTGCCCAGACAAAAAACTATATGTCGTGCTCATCTGCACGTACAAAGTACCCTTATCCACGCTGCATCCTTCCTCCGCAACAAAGAGAAGACCGTCTCCCAAAATGCTAATATGAAAATCAGTCATGTTGGAAACGCAGGCCCTAGGACTCCATGAATCTTTCGATCGACCCTTACTTCGCCATAAACCACACCTCAATAAAGTGTCCGCGAATGTAGCAAAGACACAACCTCTCTCTCCAGATTGTCCTAAGAGACAGATTCAAATTTGATTTCTTTCGGACATGGAGAAAGTGCAAGTGTTCGGCGGGTCTCTGACAATAAATTTTGGGCTACCACATCTCAACTACCATTGTCGGATTGGACCATCCAATGGAGTGATCATTCGACGTAGATTTTGGGGACATCGAGCACTTTCCCATACTTCGACGTGGATGTCGGGGACATCGAGCACTTTCTCATACGGCCAATTCAAAGCATTTTAGACTGAAAGTTTTCACTTCTTGCTCATCCTCAGTCCTCAATTTCACGATTTTATATTGAAGGACACCGATGTCTTTTTCTTACAATGCGTCACTAGTTCTAGTAAATTGTACAAATTGTATATCGAGATTTAGATAAAGGTATGTACCATAAGAATTTCAAGACACTAAAAAGACTACAGAAATAGAACTCTGGGAAGATGAGTATCTCTATATATGGTGTTGCTTCAACATGGACAATATTGTCCAGCTGAAAAACTATATGCAGTGCTCATCTTCACGTTCCAAGGTACTCTTATCCATGTTGCATCCTTCCTCTGCAACAAAGAGAAGACTGTCTCCCAAAATGCTAATATGAAAATCAGTCATGTTGGAAACGCAGGCCCTAGGACTCAATGAATCTTTTGATCGACCCTTACTCTGCCATAACCCACACCTTGATAAAGTGTCCGCAAATGTAGCAAAGACACAACCTCTCTCTCCATATTGTACTAAGAGACAGATTCAACTTCGATTTCTTTCGGACATGGAGGAAGTGCAAGTGTTCGGCGGGTCTCCGACAATAAATTTTGGGCTACAACATCCCAACTACCGTTTTTGGATCGGACCATGCAATGGAGTGATCCTTCGACGTAGATGTCGGGGACATCGAGCACTTTCCCATACTTCAACGTAGATGTCGGGGACATCAAGCACTTTTCCATACGGCCAATTCAATGCATTTTAGACTAAAAGTTTTCACTTCTTGCTCATCCTCAGTTCTAAATTTCAAGATTTTATAGTGAGAACACCGGCTAGTTCTAGAAAATTGTACCAATTGTATATCGAGATTTAGATAAAGGTATGTACCATAAGAATTCAAGGACACTGAAAAGACATCAGAACTAGAACTCTGGGGAGATGGGTATCTCAATGTATGGTATTGTTTCAACATGGACAATATTGTCCAGCCGAAAAACTATATGCAGTGCTCATCTGCACGTTCCAAAGTACCCTTATCCATGCTGCATCATTCCTCCGCGACAAAGAGAAAACCGTCTCCCAAAATGCTAATATAAAAATCATTCATGTTGGAAACGTAGGCCCTAGGACTCCATAAATCATTCGATCGACCCTTACTCCGCCATAACCCACACCTCGATAAAGTGTCCGCTAATGTAGCAAAGATACAACCTCTCTCTCCAGATTGTCCTACGAGACAGATTCAACTTCGATTTCTTTCGGACATGGAGGAAGTGCAAGTGTTTGGCGGGTCTTCGACAATAAATTTTGGGCTACCACATCCCAACTACCGTTGTTGGATTGGACCATCCAATGGAGTGATCCTTCAACGTAGATGTCGGGGACATCGAGCACTTTCCCATACGGCCAATTCAATGCATTTTAGACTGAAAGTTTTCACTTCTTGCTCATCCTCAGTCCTAAATTTCACGATTTTATAGTGAAGTACACCGGTGCCTTTTTCTTACAATGCGTCGCTAGTTCTAGAAAATTGTACCAATTGTATATCGAGATTTAGATAAAGTTGTGTACCATAAGAATTCCAGGACACTAAAAAGACTTCAGAACTAGAACTCTGGGGATATGAGTATCTCTATGTATGGTGTTGCTTAAACATGGAAAATATTGTCCAGCCGAAAAACTATATGCAGTGATCATCTGCACGTTCCAAAGTACCCTTATCCACGCTGCATCCTTCCTCCGCAACAAAGAGAAGACCGTCTCCCAAAATGCTAATATGAAAATCAGTCATGTTGGAAATGCAGGCCCTAGGACTCCATGAATCTTTCGATCGACCCTTACTTCGCCATAACCCACAACTCGATAAAGTGTATGCGAATGTAGCAAAGACACAACCTCTATCTCCAGATTGTCCTAAGAGACAGATTCAACTTTGATTTCTTTCGGACATAAAGGAAGTGCAAGTGTTCGGCGGGTATCCGAAAATAAATTTTGGGCTACCACATCCCAACTACCGTTGTCGGATTGGACTATCCAATAGAGTGATCCTTCGACGTAGAAGTCGCGAACATTGAGCACTTTCCCATACGGCCAATTCAATGCATTTTAGACTGAAAGTTTTCACTTTTTTCTCATCCTTAGTCCTAAATTTCACGATTTTATGGTAAAGTACACCGGTGCCTTTTTCTTACAATGCGTTGCTAGTTCTAGAAAATTGTACAATTGTATATCGAGATTTAGAAAAAGTTAAGTACCATATGAATTCCAGGACACTAAAAATACTTCAGAACTAGAACTCTGGGGAGATGAGTATCTCTATGTATGGTGTTGCTTCAACATGGACAATATTTTCCAGCCGAAAAACTATATGCAGTGCTCATTTGCATGTTCCAAAGTACCCTTATCCACGCCGCATCCTTCCTCCTCAACAAAGAGAAGACCGTCTCCCAAAATGCTAATATGAAAATCAGTCATGTAGGAAACGCAGGCCCTAGGACTCCATGAATCTTTCGATCGACCCTTACTCCGTCATAAACCACACCTCGATAAAGTGTCCGCGAATGTAGCAAAGAAACAACCTCTCTCTCCAGATTGTCCAAAGATACAGATTCAACTTTGATTTCTTTCGAACATGGAGGAAGTGCAAGTGTTCGGCGGGTCTCCGACAATATATTGTTGGCTACCACATCCCAACTTCCGTTTCCGGATTGGACCATCGAATGGAGTGATCATTCAACGTAGATGTCGGGGACATCGAGCACTTTCCCATACGGCCAATGCAATGCATTTTAGACTGAAAGTCTTCACTTCTTGCGCATCCTCAGTCCTAAATTTTACGATTTTATAGTGAAGTACACCAGTGCCTTTTTCTTACAATGTGTCGCTAGTTCTAGAAAATTTTACCGATTGTATATCGAGATTTAGATAAAGTTATGTACCATAAGAATTTCAGGACAATAAAAAGACTTCAGAACTAGAACTCTGGGGAGATGAGTATCTCTATGTATGGTGTTGCTTCAACATGGACAATATTGTCCAACCGAAAAACTATATGCAGTGCTCATCTGCACGTTCCAAAGTACCCTTATCCACGTTGCATCCTTCTCCGCAACAAAGAGAAGACCGTCTCCCAAAATGCTAATATGAAAATCAGTCATGTTGGAAACGCAAGCCCTAGGACTCCATGAATCTTTCGATCAACCCTTACTCCGCAATAACCCACACCTCGATAAAGTGTCCGTGAGTGTAGCAAAGACATAACCTCTCTCTCCAGATTGTCCTAAGAGACAGATTCAACTTTGACTTTTTTCGAACATGGAGGAAGTGCAAGTGTTCGGTGGGTCTCCGACAAAAATTTTGGGCTAGCATATCCCCAATACCGTTTCCAGATTGGACCATCCAATGGAATGATCCTTCGACGTAGATGTCGGGAACATCGAGTACTTTCCCATACTTAGACGTATATGTCGGGGACATCGAGCACTTTCCCATACGCCAATTCAATGCATTTTTGACTGAAAGTTTTCACTTCTTGCTCGTCCTCAGTCCTAAATTTCACGATTTTATAGTGAAGAACACCGGTGTCTTTTTCTTACAATGCGTCGATAGATCTAGAAAAATGTACCAATTGTATATCGTGATTTAGATAAAGGTATGTACCATAAGAATTTCATGACACTAAAAAGACTTCAAAACTAGAACTCTGTGGAGATGAGTATCTCGATGTATGGTGTTGCTTCAACATGGACAATATTGTCCAGCCAAAAAACTATATGCAGTGCTCATCTTCACGTTCCAAAGTACCCTTATCCACACTGCATCCTTCCTCCGCAATAAAGAGAAGACCGTCTCCCAAAATGCTAATATGAAAATAAGTCATGTTGGAAACGGGCTAATTGCATCCACATCCTCTGTGAAAATTCTAAAAGGCATAAAAACCTCTGTGTAAAATTAATAGCATGTTAGACCCTATGTTTTAAGAAATTAGAATAAAAACCCCTATGAGACTGTATAAATGTGCCCGAGTTTGTATAACATAGGGTAAAATGTGCTACATTTTAAAAAACTGAGGCATGCATTAGTCTATTAATATTTTTTAAGGGGTTTTATGCCTTTTAGACATTTCACAGGGGGTGTGGATCCAATTAGACCTGTTGGAAACGCAGGCCCTAGGACTCCATGAATCTTTCGATCGACCCTTACTCCACCATAACGCACACCTCGATAAACTGTTCGCGAATGTAGAAAAGACACAAACTCTCTCTCCAGATTGTCCTAAGAGACATATTCAACTTCGATTTTTTTCGGATATGGAGAAAGTGCAAGTGTTCGGCGGGTCTCCGACAATAAATTTTGGGCTACCACATCCCAACTACCGTTGCCAGATTGGACCATCCAATGGAGTGATCCTTCGACGTAGATGTCGGGGACATCTACCACTTTCCCATACTTCGACGTAGATGTCGGGGACATCGAGCACTTTCCCATACGGCCAATTAAATGCATTATAATCTGAAAGTTTTTACTTCTTGCTCATCCTCAGTCCTAAATTTTACGATTTTATAGTGAAGGACACCGGTGCCTTTTTCTTACAATGCGTCGCTAGTTCTAGAAAATTGTACCAATTGTATATCGAGATTTAGATAAAGTTATGTACCATAAGAATTCCAGGACACAATAAAAAGACTTCAGAACTGGAACTTTGGGAGATGAGTATCTCTATGTATGGTGTTGTTACAACATGGACAATATTGTCCAGCCGAAAAACTATATACAGTGCTCATCTGCATGTTCCAAAGTACCCTTGTCCACGCTACATCCTTCCTCAGCAACAAAGAGAAGATTGTCTCCAAAAATGCTAATATGAAAATCAGTCATGTTGGAAACGCATGCCCTTGGACTCCATGAATCTTTCGATCAACCCTTACTCCGCCATAACCCACACCTCGATAAAGTGTCCGCGAATGTAGCAAAAACACAACCTCTCTCTCCAGATTGTCCTAAGAGACAGATTCAACTTCGATTTATTTCGAACATGGAGGAAGTGCAAGTGTTCGGCGGGTCTCCGACAATAAATTTTGGGCTACCACATCCCAAATACCATTACCGGATTGGACCATCCAATGAAGTGATCCTTCGACATAGATGTCGGGGACATCAAGCACTTTCCCATACTTTGATGTAGATGTCGGGGACATCGAGCACTTTCCCATACGGCCGATTCAATGCATTTTAGACTGAAAGTTTTCACTTCTTGCTCATCCTCAGTCCTAAATTTCACGATTTTATAGTGAAGTACAACGGTGCCTTTTTCTTACATTGTGTCGCTAGTTCTAGAAAATTGTACAAATTGTATATCGAGATTTAGATAAAGGTATGTACCATAAGAATTCCAGGACACTAAAAAGGATTCAGAACTAGAACTCTGGGGAGCTCAATATCTCTATGTATGGTGTTGCTTCAACATGGACAATATTGTCGAGCTGAAAAACTATATGCAGTGCTCATCTGCACGTTCCAAAGTACCCTTATCCATGCCGCATCCTTCCTCCGCAACAAAGAGAAGACCATCTCCCAAAATGCTGATATGAAAATCAGCCATTTTAGAAACGAGGCCCTAGGACTCCATGAATCTTTCGATCGACCCTTACTCCGCCATAACCCACACCTCGATAAAGTGTCCGCGATTGTAGCAAAGACACAACCTCTCTCTCCAGATTGTCCAAAGAGACAGATTCAACTTCAATTTCTTTTGGACATGGAGGAAGTGCAAGTGTTCGGCGGGTTTTCGACAATAAATTTTGGGCTACCACATCCCAACTACAGTTGATGGATTGGACCATCCAATGGAGTGATCCTTTGACGTAGATGTCGGGGACATCCAGCACTTTCCCATACTTCGACGTAGATGTCGGGGACATCGAGCACTTTCCCATACGGTCAATTAAATGCATTTTAGACTGAAAGTTTTCACTTCTTGCCCATCCTCAGTCCTAAATTTCCTGATTTTATAGTGAAGGACACCGGTGCCTTTTTCTTACAATGTGTCGCTAGTTTCTATAAAATTGTACCAATTGTATATCGAGATTTAGATAAAGGTATGTATCATAAGAATTACAGGACACTAAAAAGGATTCAGAACTAGAACTCTGGGGAGATGAGTATCTCGATGTATGGTGTTGCTTCAACATGGACAATATTGTCCAGCCGAAAAACTATATGCAGTGCTCATCTGCACGTTCCAAAGTACCCTTATCCACGCTGCATCTTTCCTCCGCAACAAAGAGAAGACTGTCTCCCAAAATGCTAATATGAAAATCAGTCATGTTAGAAACGCAGGCCCTAGGACTCCATGAATCTTTCGATCGACCCTTACTCTGCCATAACCCACACCTCGATAAAATGTCCGCGAATTTACCAACGACACAACCTCTCTCTCCAGATTGTCCTAAGAGACAGATTCAACTTCAATTTCTTTCGGACATGGAGGAAGTGCAAGTGTTCGTCGGGTCTCCGACAATAAATTTTGGGCTACCACATCCCAACTACCATTGACGGATTGGACCATCCAATGGAGTGATCCTTCGACGTGGATGTCGGGGACATCGAGCACTTTCCCATACTTCGACGTAGATGTCGGGGACATCGAGCACTTTACCATACGGTCAATTCAATGCATTTTAGACTGAAAGTTTTCACTTCTTGCTCATTCTCAGTCCTAAATTTCACGATTTTATAGTGAAAGACACCGGTGCCTTTTTCTTACAATATGTCGCTAGTTCTAGAAAATTGTACCAATTGTATATCGAGATTTAGATAAAGGTATGTACCAAAAGAATTCTAGGACACTAAAAAGACTTCAGAACTAGAACTCTAGGGAGATGAGTATCTCGATGTATGGTGTTGCTTCAACATGGACAATATTGTCCAGCCAAAAAACTATATGCAGTGCTCATCTTCATGTTCCAAAGTACCCTTATCCACACTGCATCCTTCCTCCGCAACAAAGAGAAGACCGTCTCCCAAAATGCTAATATAAAAATCAGTTATGTTGGAAACGCAGGCCTTAGGACTCCATGAATCTTTCGATCGACTCTTACTCCACCATAACCCAAAACCTCTCTCTCCAGATTGTCCTAAGAGACAGATTCAACTTCGATTTCTTTCGGACATGGAGGAAGTGCAAGTGTTCGGCGGGTCTCCGACAATAAATTTTGGGCTACCACATCCCAACTACCGTTGCCGGATTGGACCATCCAATGGAGTGATCCTTCGACGTAGATGTCGGGGACATCTACCACTTTCCCATACTTCGACGTAGATGTCAGGGACATCGAGCACTTTCCCATACGGCCAATTCAATGCATTTTAGACTGAAATTTCTTACTTCTTGCTCATCCTCAGTCCTAAATTTCATGATTTTATAGTGAAGGACACCGGTGCCTTTTTCTTACAATGCGTCGCTAGTTCTAGAAAATTGTACCAATTGTATATCGAGATTTAGATAAAGGTATGTTGATAAGTGCATTTTATGTACTTAATTTATATATGATTTGACTTGGATTTTGTGATGTATCGAGTGGATATTATGCATATTTGTTGTTATTTTTATGAGTTGCAAGGATTTGAAGAAAAGTAGCAAGAAGAAGCGGAAAGACAAACTATAGAAGGCAAAGTTTTCAAAATTACTGGAGCTTCTACAGACATCCAAATCCAATCTTCACCGTTCAAATTGAATTTTTGGATGTTTTAAACTTGCTGTAAAATTTTCAGCTCGATCCGACGTCTAGAACTTAAGATATAATTTTTTCAAGATTGCTGCGCATTGGACAAAAGGCATAGCGCCCCCGCGCCTCATTGGGAGCACTCCAGCGCTTCTCTGTAGCTCAGTAAAAGAATTTTATTCGAAATTTCAGCGCCCCAGCTCTAGTTTTCCAGCGCTCCAGCTCCCGTAATTTCATGTCTTAAGCGCCCCAGCGCCGTCTTTTGAGTGCTCCAGCGCTAGACGTCCGTCATTGAAAAATAAAATACGAAATTTCAGCACCCCAGCACCGAATTATTAGCGCTTCAGCGCTGCGCAGTCTCCAAAAATATGGAAAGCTTTTAATTGAGTTTTAAAAGGGATTTTATGACTTATTCTGGATACGAGGGTTTAGAGAGTTTTCAGAGCATAGAGACGGCTATTGAGAGTTTTGAAGTGCACAAGAGCTCGAGAATTTGATACGAAGACAGAAGACGGCGGCATACAGTGACGGAGAAGCTTCATTCTAATTCGTTCTAGTTTTTCTTTAAACTCTATTTTTCTAAGTTTTATGGATTGTTTGAAAAACATGTGTTATTTGATTTTGGATTGCGTTATGAACTAATTTCTTAGTCTAGAGGTAGACGGATCTTGACTGGAAACCATGATTGAGATATTTTGATTTATATATTTGAATTCTTCGCACAGTTTATTTGTGTTTTCCTGATCTTAATGCTTTCAATTTACTGGCCATAGATTGAATGATATTTTATTTAAATCTATCACTCGATAGAGGAGATTTTGAATACGACATAGGAAAATACATCTTTGGTGTTTATATTGTTCGAGAGGCATATAACTCCATAGAAGTCATTAGAAAAATTCTTGTGCTTTTTACCGGATTTAATAATTGAACTTTGATAGAGATATTGAGTTTGTTATTAAATACGAATTTCTGCTTGACACTCGAGAGAGGTAGTAGAAAATAATAGGGATTCTTGACTAATAAACTAGAAGAATTAATAATTGAACAATCATTAGAAATAAATTGTGGTGGACATTCAAGTGAAGTCGAACCTCTAGCATTCATTGCTTATTGAATTTTACTCTTGTGAACTCGTGGTTATTTAGTTTTGTTCTTGCAAATTTTAGTTTTATAAAAATCAAACCATTTTGTAGCTTTACATAGGATTAGGATTTTATTATTTGCAAATATTTGATATAATATCATTTATTCATTCTCCGTGGGATCGACTTGGACTTAATTCCTATATTACAACTTGACACCGTGCGCTTGCGAGCGAAAAACACGCAACAAGTTTTTTGGCGCCGTTGCCGGGGAATGAATTTTATTTGATTTATATTAAATTGTGCTAATTGGTCTTAATTTTGATTTATAGCATTTTATTTTATTTTGTTGGTTCTAATTTTAAATCTTTCCTGTCTATGCAGTTTATGCAAAAAATCCAAAGTTACGACTCACTGCTCTTTGATTCGAAAATCGAGAAAACTGCTAAAGCTTTGATAAAAGCTAGAAGAGCAGAGTTGCAACAAATGGCTGAAGAAATGGAAAGAGCTGTCAATAATTCTCTGGTGCCAATCAGAGATCACTTTCGACCAGTGATCAATACTCATTATTCTGGGATAGCTCGACAGAACATCACGGCAAATAATTTTGAGTTGAAGCCAGCTCTGATTAATATGGTGCAGCAGAATCAGTTCAGGGGTGCAGCTACTGAAGATCAAAATCTGCATCTGCGTACTTTTCTGGAGATTGCTGACACAGTGAAGATTCATGGTGTTACTGAGGACACCATCAAACTACGCTTGTTCCCGTTCTCTCTTAGGGACAATGCTCGTAGTTGGTTGCAGTCATTACCTCTTGGGAGTATCACTACATGGGAAGACATGGCATCTAAATTTTTGGCTAAGTACTTTCCTCCTGCCAAGTCTGCTCAGCTGAAAATTGAGATCACTACTTTCAAACAGCAAGATTTTGAGCAGCTTTATGAAGCTTGGGAGCGGTACAAGGAGTTTCTTAGGAAGTGTCCAAACCATAATTTTCCGGATTGGGAACAGATCGAATTATTCTACAATGGTTTGAATGGACCAACTCGTATTTCTGTGGATGTTGCAGCTGGAGGTTCAATATTTTCTAAATTTCCTGAACAGGCTTATGAGATGCTTGAGCAAATGACTGTTAACAGTTATCAGTGGCCGAGTGAGAGATCTGTAATAAGGAAACCTGCTGGAATTCATGAGGTTGATGCATTCACTGCTTTGACTGCTCAGATGGCTACTATTTCTACACAGTTGGCTGCACTGACCAAAGGCAATCAAGTTTCTATTAAGACAGCATCGCTGGCGATTGCCGTAAATTCTGCTGATGGATTTGAGAGTGTGGAGCAAGCTCAATATGTGAACAACAGAAATTACAACAACTATCGAGGTAATCCTGTACCTAATCAATATCACCCTAGTCTGCGTAATCATGAAAATTTTTCTTATGCTAACAATAATAATGTGTTGAATCCTTCTCCGGGATACAATACAAATAAGGGTAAGGGTAAGCCTCCTTTGGAGGATGTTGTTAATGCTTTTGTGCAGGAATCGAGCAAGAGGATGGCGAGGACTCAGACTCGCCTTGACAGCTTAGAGATGCATGTGGCCAACATGGGTGCTGTATTGCAATCCATGGAGACTAGCATTGGGCAGTTGGCAAATGCACTGAAAGATAATAACAGAGGCCAATTCCCAAGTAATACTGAGGTGAATCCCAAGGAGCAGTGTAATGCTATCACGTTGAGGAGTGGGAAGCAGGTGGATAATGAAGAGGGCAAATATGAGAGCAAGACATCTGAAAAAGTTGCAGTTGACGAGAAGAAGGTCGAGGAGAAAGAGTCTGAACCTGAGCAGAAAATGATGTACAAACCTCCTCTTCCATACCCCCAAAGGTTCAAGAAGAAGGCAGTGGACGAGCAGTTCTCAAAATTCTTGGAGATTTTCAAGAAGATACATATCAACATCCCTTTTGCTGATACTTTGGCACAAATTCCGAATTATGCGAATTTTATTAAAGAGGTGATGTCCAAGAAAAGGAGGCTGCAAGAGAATGAGGTGGTGAGCTTAACTGAAGAATGTAGTGTTGTGCTCCAAAAGAAGATGCCACAAGAGCTGAAAGATCCAGAGAGTTTTACTATTTCTTGCACTATTGGTTCTTCTTATTTTAATAATGCACTTTGCGATCTAGGAGCTAGCATTAATATGATGCCTTTGTCTATTTTCAGGAGCTTAGGACTTGGCGAGGTGAAGGCCACAATGATCACATTGCAGCTAACTGATAGATCTATCACATATCCACTTGGAATCATTGAAGATGTTTTGGTAAAAATAGATAAATTTATTTTTTCGGCGGATTTTGTTGTGCTAGATATGAAGGAGGATGCAAATATGCCACTAATATTGGAGAGACCTTTCTTGGCCACTGCTGATGCCAAGATTGAGGTGAAGAATGGTGAGTTGTCGATGGGTGTGGATGGAGAAAGAGTTATTTTTAACATATTCAAGAAATAAAGTAATCCACCCATCGAGGAATTATTCATGATTGAGCGAGTTGTGAAGCTGGATGGTCATCCCAAACTTGTTCATGAGGTAGATTCAAAGAAGAATGATCCGAAGGTGGCAAAGAAGAAGAAGAAAACGAAGAAGAAATCAAAGTTTAAAAAGGTTGTTGAATATATTTGGAGGGTGAAATCAAAAGGGAAGACCCTCAACAAAACGAAACCGAGCTAGAATTGGAATAACTTCTTGGGAGGCAACCCAAGCTAGTTGTTTTTTGCGTTTTTTTTATTTTCTTTTAGTTGTTTTTGTTTTTATTTTTATCATGAGGAAACTAGACATTAATAATGATTTTGAATTGTGTAGGTTAAAAAGTATGGAGCTTAAAGAGTTTAGGAGCCACCCCTGATGAAGAGTTTTGAGTGATTAAGATGGTGCCGAGTACTGACGCTTGGTGCCTAAGGTATGTGTCCCTTGTTTTTAATGAATACTTTACATTGAGGACAATGCACAATTTAAGTTTGGGGGGATGCTTAAAAATTGTGAAAGTCTGAAATTTTTTATGAGTTAGTTGGAGTTGAAGGCATGATGTTGTAATTGTGTTGTCCTATGATGAAAATTAATTTTTTTTTCGCTGAAAAAGTTTATGTTAGCTATATTTAATCTTGAGTTCTCACATTTATGCACGAATGCCATGATTTTCAATACTCCTAGCAATTAGAAAAAAATTATGTGGATTTGTGATGTGGATTAGAGGATTTGATTCTTAACTCTTGTGATTTTTACTTGAAACTGAGGTAGATTTTTAAGAGCACAGAAGTGATTTAGGCATTTTTGAATTCGTTGAGCCTTTTTAGCCATTATTCATTTGTTAGCCATTCTATATTCATGAAAAATCCAAAACAAATTGAGTAGCTAAAAAGTTCAAAGAAAAGTAATGGCGGAGAAAGTAAGGTGAGGGAAGACCTTGAAAAAAAAATGGATTGAAATTCTAGTCCAAATACAAGGCATACAGATGGAGATGTATGGAATAGAAGAAAGCCAAGACTAATGTCTGGCAATGCAAATAAAAAAATTTTAGCTTCTCATAATCCTGCACAAATTGAAAATATTTAATTCCCTTTGCTTTGCATCATGAGTCCTTGTTTACATTGATATATATATGGATGCTTATCTCCTGCTGATTATACTTGAACCTAATGTTAATCGAAAAAGTCCTGTTGATCTGTGTGAGTAAAAGTTGAACTTGGTTGAGAGTATTTTGAAGTTGAATCTTCATCGTTACGTTGTTTGGAGAAGTAGGTACTGTGCAACATATTTGAAAAAATCATATATCTCAATATAGCCGTTGGATTTATCTGAAATTTGGACATAAGGTTTAAAAAATCCTCATCTAAATTATGAGAGGTGGAGATCTGATTTGGAGTCATAGAGAATTTCCAGTATTTTTGGAAGTTGATGCTCCATACTTTGACTTCTACTTGTCCTTTTCTTCATATCCACATAACAATGTTTCATGACATCCACATAACATTGTGTCTATTATATGAGCAATTTGAGACTTCATAAATAAATTGATAGCTTCAAAATAACTTTCAATAATTTATTTGTCAATAAATCTAATCTGCAAAATCTCACTTTAAATGGTTAGTAACTAATAATCGAGTTTTGTAATCATCAAAACATAATAGTATAAGACTTTTTAATGCTTTAAAAACATTAATATCATAAAACGAGATTTGTATGCGTTTAAGGCATAACAATCTCTCCCTTTTTGATGATCACAAAACTTGGTTAAATAAACAGTTTAATTTTCACAAGAATGCATGGATAAAACTCCCTCTAAATTAAACAATTAGTTAAAGACAAGTTTAACAATTTGTATATCAAATAACCAATTTTAATTCTCTCCATGATATCTTTATTTAAGCATCTAATTCTCCCCCTTAGTTATAGCAACTAATTCTCCCCCTTAGTTAAATATTTAACTATTTTTATTCTCCCCCTTTTTGTGATAATCAAAAAGACTGAAAAAATAAATGCAAAACAAGAAAATTAGAAATATGATTTTTTTTTTAAAAAAAAAAACAACAACACATAATTTCACATGATTAACAAAATATGAGCGTTTAATATTGAATAAATACAATTAATTTTCATTATCCAACATTAAATTTCTCGAATTTAATATTAAGCTCCCCCTTAATATGACATTAAATTTCAATTTGTGTCCACAAGAGATTACAACTCAATCATGCTAAGTTCACCACGCAAACGAATAAAAGTATTTTCATCTAGTGGTTTTGTAAAAATGTCGGCAATTTGATTTTTAGTGTCAACATATTGAAGTTCAACTTCATTTCGTTCGATGTGGTCACGAATAAAATGATGACGAATGTCAATATGTTTGGTGTGTGAATGTTGAATCGGATTCTTTGTTAGACATATGGTGCTAGTGTTTTCACAAAAAATAGGGATTTTTGGAAAAAAAAAAAACGCCATAGTCGAGCAATTGATGCTTCATCCAAAGAATTTGCGCACAAAAACTACCGGCAGCCATATATTCGTCTTCGGTAGTTGACAATGCAACACAATTTTGCCTCTTTGAAAACCAAAAAACTAAACAGTTTCCTAAAAAGAAACAAGTTCCACTAGTACTTTTCCTGTCCACCTTATATCCACCAAAGTCGGCATCACAGAATGCTTTTAAATCAAAAAAAGAATTTTTTGAATACCACAAGCCGAGATTTGGAGTATTTGAAAGATATTTAAAAATGCGTTTTAAGACGAACAAATGTGATTCCTTTGGACATGATTGAAATCGTG
Source organism: Henckelia pumila (assembly GCF_033568475.1). Classification (NCBI taxonomy): domain Eukaryota; kingdom Viridiplantae; phylum Streptophyta; class Magnoliopsida; order Lamiales; family Gesneriaceae; genus Henckelia; species Henckelia pumila. The sequence continues at coordinate 73,814,467 of NC_133120.1, read as the reverse complement.
CACACAAGCAAACACTAAACATAATATCCGGCCTACTAGCAGTAGCATACAGTAAGGAGCCAATAATACTACGAAAGGAAGATTGATCTACAGATTTACCATTTTCATCCTTGTCGAGTCTGATTGATGTGCTCATCGGTGTGGATGATGATTTTGTGTTCTCCATCCAAAACTTATTTAGAATCTCCTTGATATATTTGTTTTGGTTCACAAAGAACCCATCCTTGCACTGTTTGATTTGCAATCCAAGGAAATAGTTAAGTTCCCCCATCATGCTCATCTCAAAGTGTTCCTGCATAAGTTTGGAGAAATTTTGACAGAGAGTTTCGTTAGTAGAACCAAAAATTATGTCATCAACATAAATTTTCACAATCAATAAATCATCTTTGACATTTTTGGTAAATAAAGTAATGTCAATCTTTTCTCTCAAAAAACCATTTGAAAGAAGAAAAGTAGATAATTTTTCATACCAAGCTCTAGGAGCTTGTTTCAAACCATACAAAGCTTTGTTTAGTCTATACACATGATCAGGCAATAACGAATCAACAAAGCCATCAGGTTGTTCAATATAAACTTTTTCTTTTAGTTCACCATTCAGGAATGCACTCTTAACATCCATTTGAAATAACTTAAAATTTCTAGAGCAAGCAAAAGCAAGTAGCATGCGAATAGATTCAAATCGGGCAACAGGAGCATATGTTTCATCATAATCAATGCTTTCTTCTTGACTATAACCTTTCGCTATAAGTCTAGATTTATTTCTAGTGATAGTACCATGCTCATCAAATTTATTCCTAAAGACACATTTAGTACCAATAATAGATCTATCATGCGGCCTAGGAACAAGATATCAAACATCATTACGCTTGAATTCATTTAATTCATCTTGCATAGCAATAATCCAAGAATCATCTAATAAGGCATCATCAATACACTTAGGTTCAATATGCGAAACAAAAGCAAGATGATTACAGATATTATTAAGAGAAGAGCGAGTGGTTACTCCCTTCGAAGGACTACCGATGATAAGATCCATTGGATGATCTTTGTGAAGCGTCCATTCCTTCGGAAGTGGTGTTTCCTCAACAGAAACATCTATATCATTTAAGCTTGAGGAGACCATTTCTTCTTCGAGTAATTCTGCATCATCATTGTTAGTGCAAGAAATATTTGAAATAGATTCATCGAAAATTACATGCATGGATTCTTCAACGAGTAAGGTTCGCTTATTGAATACTCTATAAGCCTTACTCGTAGTAGAATACCCGAGAAAAATATCTTTGTCGGACTTGGCATAAAATTTGCCAAGATTTTCCTTACCGTTATTATGTATGTAACATTTTGATCCGAAAGCACAAAAATATGAAATGTTAGGCTTTCTCCCTCTCCATAATTCATATGGAGTTTTCTTGAGAATGTGCCTTATTGATGCCCGATTGATGATATAATAGACAGTGTTCATTGATTCAGTCCAAAAATATTTTGGTAGAGAATGCTCACATATCATAGTCCTTGCAATCTCTACAAGTGTCCTATTTTTTCTCTCAACGACCCCGTTATGTTGAGAAGTCCTAGGACAAGAAAAATTGTGACCGATGTCTTTTTCTTCACAAAAATTTGTAAAACTCTCATTTTGAAATTCAGTTCCATGGTCACTACGGATCTGTTTTATTGAAAAAATTTTCTCATTCTCAACGCGTATGACAAAAGTTTAAAAATAATCAAAGGCATCATTTTTGTGGGCTAAGAACAACGTCCACGTGAAGCCTGAAAAATCATCCACAATGACAAATGCATAAAGCTTTCCTCTTAGGCTAGCGTTCCTCGAGGGACTACATAGATCTAGGTGGATAAGTTCAAGGGGCATAGAAGTAGATACAAAATTTTTGCTTTAAAAATATTTCTTTGTATGTTTGCCAAGTTGACACGCATCACAAACAGAATCTAATTTTAAATTGAGTTTTGGCATATCGACAACTAGATCAAATTTAAAAAGTTTTTCTATGGTACTAGGACCAACATGACCTAATCGTCTATGCCAAAGAATTTTGTCATCAACATTCAAGGATACAAGGCTTTTAATATTTGTCAAAGATAAATTATTTAAAGAAACCTTGTAAACATTTTCACTTCTATATCCTTTGAAATTTATGGATTTGTCAGATGTGAGTGATATAGTGCAGTGTTGGGAAGTAAATTTGACTTCATAACCTCTATCGCACAATTGACTTATGTTTAGTAGATTATGCTTAAGTCCTTTCACTAGGAGTACATCATCAATCAAGCAAGATTTAGATATACCTATTGAGCCGATTCCTTCGATTACTCCTTTGTTGTTGTCTCCAAAGGTGACAGTTTCATTCTCCTTTGGTTTGACCGATTGGAGTAGCTCCTTGTTCCCCATCATATGTCTAGAACATCCACTATCTAGATACCATATGCTAGGGAGAACATTTTCCTATTTCCCTGAAAAAATTGATTTTGGTATCCTTTAGTTTTTTTGGGTCCACAGTGTTAGAAAAGAGAGATACAAAATGTACTTCTAAGAGTTCAGTCTCCCATAGCAACATCATCGCCACTTTCCAAGAGTGCTCCCAATAGTAGGTAGGGCTATGGCCACCTTAAAAACCTATTTCCTTGGACAGAGCAGCGTTCATCAGGAAGACCAGTCGCAAGTCAAGGCAGTTTAAACCGGTCTATGATGATCTTCCTTAGATCATGATCTCATAATGCCGACTGATGAGTTGTTAAGTACTCTTAGGCCTCCATTTCATATAACTCTTTTGATCATATTGATATTTCAAAGATCTACATTTATGTCTAGCATGACCTATTTTACAGCATTAAAGCATGTAGAGGGTGATCTCATTTTTGCTTTAGCAATAAGGCTAACAAAGTCTATAGATTTCTTACCATACCTATTCCACCTTTATCAAGGCTACATTTTTGCATGCCTAGTAAATTATTCAATTTATTACTACTAACATTGAATTTATCAGATGATTTTTCTAAGTGAGCTATATCATCCTTTAATCTTAGGTTTTCATGCTCCTTAGTTTTTAATTCATTTTTGAGGCTCTTATTTTCCTTTCTAAGTGATTTAGCCATATCAAAAATATGTTTATATGCATGCAATAATTCATCATAGAAAGGTACCTCGTCATCGTCGTCGGAGATGATGTCATCACTCCTAGCCATGAGGCAGATGTTGGCTTCATCCTCGTCATCATCGTTGTCGCTCCAAGTTGCTATTAGGGCTTTCTTCTTACCTTTGTCAAATTTATTCTTCAGATGGCACTCATTTGCATAGTGACCTTATTGTTGACAGTTGTAGCATGTTACTTCCTTGTCTGTTTTCTTCTTGAAGTTGTTTCCTCGCATAAATCTTTTGAACTTTCTTGCGAAGAGTGTCATATCATCATCATCTTCTTCTTCTTCAACTTGGGTGGATAAGGCAATCCCCTTTGCCTTGATCTTCTCATCATCTTTCTTAGAATCTTTCCTTGTGGATACTTCTAACTCATGAGTTTTTAGGGTCCCATGGAGTTGATCAAGATCATAGGATGCGGCGTCGCCTTTGTTGGACTCAATGATGGACGTTCTCTTGGCATCCCACTCCTTGGGTAGGGCGCGTAGAGCTTTCCTCCACACTTGCTTGATTGGATATTGTTCTCCAAGTTGGGCTAGCTCATTGATGATTTGAGAGAGCCTTCGAAACATTGTATCTATATCTTCATTGGATTCCATCTCAAAGGTTTCATATTTGAGTAGTGGTAGATCGATTTTTGTCTTCTTGACTTGATTGGTTCCCTCGTGGCATATCTCCAATTTGTCCCAAATCTCTTTTGCGGATGAGCACATCGAGATCCGGCTGTACTCGTTCATATCTAAGAAAAAATGAATAATATTCACAGCTTTAACATTTTGAGATATTAATTTCATATCCTCTTTTGAAAAGTCATCCATTCCCTTTGGAATGTTAACCCCTTCAACCTCTTTCATAGGTATAGGGACCTTTCATCGTCACTTTCCAAAGGTCATAATCTACGGATTGGATATATAGGGACATTCGATTTTTCCAATAGTCGTAGTTTATGCAGTTGAAAATAGAAGGACGATTTGTTGATTGCCCTTGAGCATAATAGCTCGCTAGATTTGCCATAGAGCCTTTATCAAAATATTTTGAAAAAAAGTGGCTCTGATACCACTTGTTAGAACCTAATTGGGGGGGGGGGGTATTTAGGTTCTATTGGCAACTTTAGCAGTTTAAAGCAATTATGCAAATACGCAAACGGAAGACTTAAAGCAATCAATAATAAATGCGGTAAATAAATGTGTAATGTAAATAAAGCAGTAAAAGGAATAAGAGATGTTTATGGAAGTTCGACGATAAATCGTCTACATCTCCCCTTCTTGGTTAAGATCGATTAACCAAGGATCCACTAGCACTTCGAACGTCTTGGCTTTGATGGCTCCAAGAATAGCCGTACAACTCAACACGATCACCGTGCCGATACAACTCAAACACTTGGCCTTAAGAGCTCCAAGGATAGCCTCAATAATCGCACAACACACTTGGCTTCACACTCAAGTGTTTACAACAATAGCTGTGAGACCTCGATTCTAATCATCTAATCTCAGAGTAAACAATAATTACGCATACAAGATCTAATATTAAAAGAAAAGTTTTTTTTTTTTTTTACACAGGGTGACGCGCGGGCGCGCATACAGACCTGCCCGGGCCTCCGAGAAAGGGAGCAGAACGCGCGGGCGCTCCTCACCAGGCGCGGGCGCTCATGGCCTGCTGTTTTAGCTCAAAATAAGGCTCCAAAAGTGCAATCCAACACCCGGAAAGGCTCCGACATGATCCAACTAACACTTTTTCAACAACGAAGTATTCAATTACAAGAAAGAGTAGAACATGCATCAATTCTAAGTTTCAAAATCCAAAATACAAATCGAGTTCGAATACAAAACATATCAAGTTCGAGTTCTAACATGCTCCAATCTTAAACTAGATAAACATGCTAATTCGACTTCTAAACCGAGTCTCACTTCTACTACTTGCCCTCGAAGCTAACCATGCCTCTTCTGACTTGTTCCTGCCCCACCTGTTGCCAAGTACACATACAAAACAAAGCAACAGCCGGATAACCCGTGAGAACGACATTCCCAGTAAAAGCAACATAACAAGTAATACAAGTAACAAACATGCTTTCAATACAATAACGAAATCAGTAACATCGTAATGAATGCATGTCTTTAAACAGGGATATTAAATCTGATAACGAGGGATTGCAGCTGTGCCTTTGGGATCCCGAGGGTAAGATCACGTAACAACTCACCGACTCTCCCAATCGAGGTGGTGCCACGTATCTCACTCCTCTAGACTTTGAGCAACTATAATGAGTATGCTAGCACCAGACGAAACGACTACGACCTGGGCCACTCAATCATAGTTCCCAAACGTCTAAACAAAAAGAGCGGTTCTGCCCGCTGAAAACAAGATTGGCTCAAGATGAATGCATAACAGAAACATAAAACATAAGCCAAAACAATCAAACAAAACACAAGTTCCTCATGCTAGAACAAGTGTAGATGCAAGTACGTGATTTCAAAAGGGAAAACTCGAGAACCACAGTCCCGAGTATGCTATCCCGCTGCGATGACTGCTTTTACCTTTCAATGCAGTAGCTCCAACTCTGGATAAGCTACAAAAGAGATTGTATAAACAACTACACAATCTAACAACAAGGCAACGGTTCAAAGAAAACTCTTTATACCGTTCTTCGTCCAACTCTCGACGAACAATGCTGCTAACACAGGGATCGACAAACTCCAACGAATCTGTAAGAATTCAAGAGTTGATCAACAACCACGATCACTCACACGCCAAGACTTCAATCAATACAAAAACGATTCGAAAACCTAAAACTCAAACCGACGGCATAACGGCTATAAACTGAACAAACCGGAAATGCAGACAGCAGTTCAATACCGATATCAACTCATATCAATGCCCAAAACAACAATAACAAAGCAAACCCATCAATCTAAAAATCCACATTTTCGAAAATGGCTTCCAAAAATCATAACAAATCCG